>NC_090373.1:192055069-192355069 GCF_036365525.1 Heterodontus francisci
TGTGCGCGTGAGAGTGTGTGCGCGTGAGAGTGTGTGCGCGTGAGAGTGTGTGCGCGTGAGAGTGTGTGCGCGTGAGAGTGTGTGCGCGTGTGAGTGTGTGTGTGTGTGTGTGTGTGTGTGAGAGAGAGTGAGTGTGTGAGATAGAGTGTGTGTGAGAGTGAGTAAGAGAGAGTGAGTGAGTGAGAGTGAGTGAGTGTGAGTGTGAGAGTGAGTGAGTGAGTGAGACAGTGAGTGTGTGTGTGAGTGAGTGTGTGTCTGAGAGAGTGAGTGTGTGTGTGAGAGAGTGAGTGTGTGTGTGAGAGAGTGAGAGTGAGAGTGAGAGAGTGTGTGAGAATGAGTGAGAGATGGGCATGACAACAAGCACGTCCAGGATGCTACTACTGTACCAAGCTGACAGCGTCCTACAGTACTGAAGATATCACCCACATGAGTACCCCCACCCATGAAATCCTCATGGTTTTTGTTTGAACTTCTCAAAAGTACTGTATCAGAGCTGAAGCATGCTGCTATAAATGAGAGTGCACGAACAATCTGTTAGAATGCTGGGAGATCTGTTAATGCAACAATTGTCTTGGATATAATCATGAAAATCATATGGCCGCATGATTACCTTGGAAGCTGCTAGATTCTCTTAGGGCTGTCCAAAAACGAAATGAAACAATTGAGTGGTCAGCCGAATGTCTGATCAGTGCAGAAATCCATCACCATGTCTATGTGTCATCACACCAAACTACTGAGAAAGCCTCTAGTTTGTATTTCTCAGATATCAAGAAACACCCTCTCTATCCACAGAAATATACCCCACTTTCTTTTTGTCACCCCTCATCCCAGAAACATCCCTCGGTTTCCTTTCCTCTCCCCACACCACAGAAATGTACCCGACTTTCCTCTCCCATTTTCACAAGGCCGTACCCAACTTACTCTTTCTCACCAGAGGGACATAGCCCACTTACTCACCCTCTCCATCGGGACATTGTCCACTTACTCACCCTCTCCATCGGGACATTGTCCACTTACTCACCCTCCCCATTGGGACATTGTCCACTTACTCTTCCTCTCCATCGGGACATTGCCCACTTACTCTTCCTCTCCATAGGGACATTGTCCACTTACTCTTCCTCTCCATCGGGACATTGTCCACTTACTCTTCCTCTCCATCGGGACATAGCCCACTTACTCTTCCTCTCCATAGGGACATTGTCCACTTACTCTTCCTCTCCATCGGGACATTGTCCACTTACTCTTCCTCTCCATCGGGACATAGCCCACTTACTCTTCCTCTCCATCGGGACATTGTCCACTTACTCTTCCTCTCCATCGGGACATAGCCCACTTACTCTTCCTCTCCATCGGGACATAGCCCACTTACTCTTCCTCTCCATCGGGACATAGCCCACTTACTCTTCCTCTCCATCGGGACATTGTCCACTTACTCTTCCTCTCCATCGGGACATTGTCCACACTCTTCCTCTCCATCGGGACATTGCCCACTTACTCTTCCTCTCCATCGGGACATTGTCCACTTACTCTTCCTCTCCATCGGGACATAGCCCACTTACTCTTCCTCTCCATCGGGACATAGCCCACTTACTCTTCCTCTCCATCGGGACATTGTCCACTTACTCTTCCTCTCCATCGGGACATTGTCCACTTACTCTTCCTCTCCATAGGGACATTGTCCACTTACTCTTCCTCTCCATCGGGACATTGTCCACTTACTCTTCCTCTCCATCGGGACATTGTCCACTTACTCTTCCTCTCCATAGGGACATTGTCCACTTACTCTTCCTCTCCATAGGGACATTGTCCACTTACTCTTCCTCTCCATCGGGACATAGCCCACTTACTCTTCCTCTCCATCGGGACATTGTCCACTTACTCTTCCTCTCCATCGGGACATTGTCCACTTACTCTTCCTCTCCATCGGGACATTGTCCACTTACTCTTCCTCTCCATCGGGACATTGTCCACTTACTCTTCCTCTCCATATGGAGACCGTCCACTTACTCTTCCTCTCCATATGGAGACCGTCCACTTACTCTTCCTCTCCATCGGGACACTGTCCACTTACTCTTCCTCTCCATAGGGACATTGTCCACTTACTCTTCCTCCCCATAGGGACACTGTCCACTTACTCACCCTCTCCATAGGGACATAGCCCAGTTACACTTTCTCTCCATATGGACATAACTCACTTACTCTTCCGCTCCATCGGGACATAGCCCACTTACTCTTCCTCTCCATATGGACACTGTCCACTTACTCTTCCTCTCCATCGGGACATAGCCCACTTACTCTTCCTCTCCATATGGACACTGTCCACTTACTCTTTCTCTCCATATGGACATAGCCCACTTACTCTTCCTCTCCATCGGGACATAGCCCACTTACTCTTCCTCTCCATCGGGACATTGTCCACTTACTCTTCCTCTCCATATGGACACCGTTCATTTACTCTTCCTCTCCATCGGGACATAACTCACTTACTCTTCCTCTCCACAATGAGGTATACCACACTCTTCCACCCAACAAGGAGGTATCCATTTACTCTTCCTCTGCACAATGCTGTTCCCCCATTTGCTCTTCCTCTCCATAGGGGTATAGCCCACTTCGCAAAATCCCAAAAGCTTTAACACAGTTTAACAGATTCAAAGTTTACAGACAACCCCAAACATACAAAGAGCTACTGCTGGAATTTCATCAGCCAGCAACACGCAAATCATCAGTGCATAATACTGGTAAACATGCTGCTACTTTCCCATTCAGGGACATGTCATATGTTACAACACTGGTTCGCATGGTTATCTGCAGCTGAGTGCGATGAATTCTAATCCTTACTGACAGGTCAAAACTTTCAGATCTAGGAATGGGCAATAAATGCTTGCCTTTCCAGGGACACCCATATTCCATAAATGAATTTTAAAAATTCACTTAAGAGACAGGCTGGCTCAACAATTATCAATAGTGCTCTGCAGTACTGAAAATTGCCTGTTCAGGTATCAGATTCCCAAGCCTGCCCTTGCTGGACAGAAAATAGGTACGAGGATCCACACAAGTTTCATAAAGTGTGATAGTGCATTGCCACCATCCTTCAGACCACAGCATGGAGCCCACACCTTAACAGTGGTTCCACTAGCTGGAAGTACAAAACTTCAGCTGATCTGCTCATCGCTTCAATCGAAACTGAATCCTGAATATAACAGTGTGTGTGTTGTCACAACTGGTGTCCAGGTACAACATCTATCATCCCAAGTCTCAATTTCACCTGCTTATACCACAGACATCTGCCTCTTGCACATTATAAGGGTAGACTGTGACATGATAGCCAGCTTGATGTTCTGGACTTCCATTTTTGCTCGCCATCTATCGGTTTGATTGGAGGAAGTGGACTCTGCACTGCTACCTAAAGGTAAGAAAAGATACTTTTTTATGAGTGTTTTTTTTTGTTTTAAAACTGAAAAGAAGTCACTGGATTTTTTTTTTTTTACAAGGGTCACTGAAGGTCTGGATTGTAAACAGCTAGTGGAAGGCACCTGTTTCCAGATAAATACTCAAATACTCAACTTTTTTTGACTTGGGTGAAGATATTGACAAGGAAGTGACAGGTCAAGATTGGAAAGGCCAGGAGGCTGGACTCTTGTGACATTGTTTTTGCTTTCGCTTTGGACAGTGAGTTGGGATACGGACAATGTTAAAAAGACAGTTGGAGAAAACTTGCCACGGGAGCAAATCCCACCTCAGTCTATTCTAACTCTTTGAAAAAGCCTGCTAGTTTTCCATCTCGAGAAGCTCAGAATCTGAGAAGCAAGTGCAAGAAACTGCTTGAAACCCCCGTTAGTGCATTTTTTCTGCAAAGCCTGCCCAAACTGATCTTCAACGTCGCCTGTCAAGAACCGTTCAAGGAAGACTCCAGTGACAGTTGTCCACACATATTTGGGACACCCAAACAAAAAAAGGACATCTGACATCTTTTCATATCTTCACTTTTTTTTCCAAGAATTAGCAAATATTTTGGCCATTTCTTCTTTTGTAATACAGCTTTAAAGAGCAAATCTCAATTTTTTCGGTTAACAAGTGTGTGTATGTGCATACGTGAGGGGTTAAGGTAAAAAGGGAACTTTTATATTTTGATCGGTGTGTTTATGCTTTGCTTAATTACCAGTTAAGACTTATTTTATAATAAACTAATAATTTAGTTGTTTATTTAAGAAACCCACTTTGTGTGTTTTATTCTGGGATAAAACTATAGTCTATGATTGACCATACGGGTTAGGAGAAGTAGGCCATTCATCCCGTATCGGTAAGTGGGACAAAAATGTAAATATTATTCATTCCTGGGATGTGGGCATCGCTGGCTAGGCCAGCAATTGTTGCCCATTCCCAATTGCCCTCGATAACATGAAGGTTAAATGCCTTCAAGAAGGCAGTTAACCATCACGTTATCAAGGGCAATTGGGAATGGGCAACAAATGCTGGCCTAGCCAGCGACGCCCACATCCCAAGAACAAATAATATTTACATTTGTGTCCCAGTCCATGTGAGCTAGGTACACCTACAATGCTGTTAGGAAGGGAGTTCCAGGATTTTGACCCAGCGACCCATCCAGGCAAGTGCAGAGTATTCCATCACACTTCTGACTTGTGCCTTGGAGATGGTGGATAGGCATTGGGGAGTCAGGAGGTGAGTTTCTTGCCGCAGGATTCCTAGCCTCTGACCTGCTCTTGTAGCCATGGTATTTATATGGCTACTCCAGTTCAGTTTCTGGTCAATGGTAACCCCCAGGATGTTGATAGTGGAGATTCAGCGATCATAATGCCATTGAATGTCATGGGGGAGATGGTTGGATTCTCTCTTGTTTGAGATCGTCATTGCCTGGCACTTGTGCGGTGTGAATGTTACTTTCCACTTATCAGCCCAAGTCTGGATATTGCTGCATTTCTACACGGACTGCTTCAGTATCTGAGGAGTCGCAAATGGTGCTGAACATTGTGCAATCAGCGAACATCCCCACTTCTGACCTTATGATTTCAGGAAGATCGCTGATGAAGCAGCTGAATATTGCTGGGCATAGGACACTACCAAAAGGAACTCCTGCAGTGATGTCCTGGAGTTGAGATGATTGACCTCCAACAACCAAAACTATCTTCCTTTGTGCTAAGTACGACTCTTATTAGCGGAGCGTTTTCCCCGATTCCCATCGACTCCAGTTTTGCTAGGGTTCCTTGATGCCATACTCGGTCAAATGTTGCCTTGACGTCAAGGGCAGTCACTCTCACGTCACCTCTTCAGTTCAGCTCTTTTGTCCATATTTGAACCTAGGTGGTAGTGAGGTCAAGAGCTGAGTGGCCCTGGCAGAACCCAAACTGAGTGTCATTGAGCAAGTTATTGCAAAGTTAGTGCCACTTCATAGCACTGTCGACGACAACTCCCATCACTTTACTGATGATCGAGAGCAGACTGATCGGGCAGTAACTGGGCGGATTGGATTTGTCCTGCTTTTTGTGTACAAGACATACCTGGGCAATTTTCCAGATTGCTGGGTAGATGCCAGTATTATAGCTGTACTGGAACAGCTTGGTTAGGGGCACGGCAAGCTTTGGAGCACAGGTCTTCAGTACTATTGCCGGAATATTGTCAGGGCCCATTGCCTTTGGAGAATCCAGTGCCTTCAGTCGTTTCTTACGTGGAGAGAGTCGAATTGGCTATAGACTGCCATCTGAGACGCTGGGAACTTCAGGAGGAGGCCGAGATGGATCATCCATTTGGCACTTCTGGCTGAAGATTGTTGCAAATGCTTCAGCCTTATCTTCCGCACTGATGTGCTGGGCTCCCCCATCATTGAGGATGGGGATATTTGTGGAGCCACCTCCTCCAGTTAGTTGTTTAATTGTCCACCACCATTCACAATTGGATGTGGCAGGACTGCAGAGCTTAGATATGATCCGTTGGTTGTGAGATCACTTAGTTCTGTCCATCACAAGCTGCTTACGCTGTTTGGCACGAAAGTAGTCTTGGGTTGTAGCTTCACCAGGTTGACACCTCATTTTGAGGTATGCCTGGTGCTGCTCCTGGCATGCCCTCCTGCACTCTTCATTGAACCAGGGTTGGTCCCCCGGCTTGATGGTAATGGTAGAGTGGGGGATATGCCGGGCCATGAGGTTACAGATTGTGCTCGAGTACAATTCAGCTGCTGCCGGTGGTCCACAGCACCTCATGGATGCCCAGTTTTGCATTGCTAGATCTGTTTGAAATTTATCCCACTTAGCACGGTGGCAGGGCGACACAACACGATGGAGGGTATCCTCAATGTGAAGACGGGACTTTCTCTCCACAAAGTTTGTGCGGTGATCACTCCTACTAATACTGTCATGGACAGATGCATCTGCGACAGGCAGATTGGTGAGGATGAGGTCAAGTATATTTTTCCCTCTTGTTGGTTCCCTCACAACCTGCCACAGACCCAGTCTAGCAGTTATTTCCTTTAGGACTTGGCCAGCTCGTTTAGAAGTGGTGCTACCAAGCCACTCTTGGTGATGGACATTGAAGTCCCCCACCCAGAGTACATTCTGTGCTGCTCAGTACTTCCTCCAAGCGGTGTTCAACATGGAGGAGTACTGATTCATCAGCTGAGGTAGTAATCAGCAGGAAGATTCCTTGCCCATGTTTGACCTGATGCCATGAGATGTCATGGGGTCTGGAGTCAATGTTGAGGATTCCCAGGGAAACTCCTTCTCGACTGTATACCATTGTGCCACCACCTCTGCTGGGTCTGCCGGTGCGACAGGACATACCTGAGGATGGCGATGGCGGTGTCTGGGACATTGTCTGTAAGGTATGATTCAGTGAGTATGACTATGTCAGACTTTTGCTTGACTAGTCTGTGGGATAGCTCTCCCAATTTTGGCACAAGCCCCCAGATGTCACTAAGGAGGACTTTGCAGGACCATGCAGGGTCGACAGGGCTGTTGTCGTTTCCGGTGCCTAGGTCGATGCTGGGTGGTCCATCCAGTTACATTCCTTATCAACCTTTAGCGGTTAGATGCAACTGAGTGAAATGGCCTAGCAAGCCAGAGGGCAGTTAAGAGCCAACCCCATTGCTGTGGGTCTGGAGTCACATGCAGGCCAGACCAGGTAAGGACAGCAGATTTCCTTCCCTGAAGGACATTAGTGAATCAGATGGGTTTTTACGACAATCAACAATGGTTTCATGGCCATCTTAGATTAGCTTTTAATTCCAAATTTATTTTAATTGAATTTGAATTCCACCTTCTGCCGTGGTGGGATTCAAACCCATGTCCCCAGAGTAATACCCTGGGTCTCTGGGTTACTAGTCCAGTGACAATACCACTACGCCACCACTTCCCCCTAAGGTTATTTTGTAGTTCATGCATATTGAATGTTTTGCAGGTTTTGTAAGATTATCATGGGTTGATTTGTTTATAAATAATCCTTTTACTTGTTAAATCATCATGTGTCTTATTGCTTATACCAATATGAAGACCTTCATGATTTTACAAAAGCAGCTGCTTGAAAGACTTTTTTTTCTAAAAAGAATATAAACCACATGAACCCATTGTACAGACATGTTGGTGATTTTTTTTAAGAGAAGTGATGATCCATGATTGATTTAAACTTCTGAACTGCATGAGGAGCTGCAATTGCTTATGACAAACTGCTAAATTGAGCTGATAACCGTCACAATCATTGACTGTTAAACTAGACAGCTAAAACTACAAGGTGCAAAAGGGGCAGTAAAACAAGATGCCCAGGCAAGATGTGTTCTAGGGATTAGGGGAGTGTGAAAAGTGTACGTGCAGAGAGCAGAGCAGGGGAAAGAATGATTGGAATTATCAGGTCAGGTGATAAAGAAACAGGTGTTTAAGGAAGGGTGAATTTCTAACGAAAGGTGCGGAGATAGAAATCACCGAACGAGTTCCATAGCCTGAGCAACTGCTGGCTGAAGCCTAACGCTTGTCTTGCTATCAAAACAGGACAGAGGGTAGAAGAGAAGTGAACAAAGGAGAACATACATGCTACTCCACCCAGTGTCGTCACTGGTAATATATGATCTGTTTGGGACTGTAAATCACTGTCTAAACACTGTAATGTGTTGATCTCTGGTGTGACAATAAAAGAAAATTGGTACACATTTTATTGTCAGGCCTGAATCCCTTTCACAAAGTTAATCTTACAGTTTGCAGAGTAATCAGTAAAGGAACAGCAGGATTTCTCAATAATGAAGAATGCTGGGGAGGTTGTGTCTTCATACAAGTTTGGAGAATATCATCTGACTTCGGAGAAACCAGCCGAAGGTGTCACAAAATTAGTACCATTAATAAAAAAAATTCAACAACACAATTCAATGCTTCAGCCTCATTAAGATTCAGTTGACCTTTCATACACCAGCTCAGTGAAGCCCATTTAAAAAGCACAGCGGACTGGGAACCAGAGGGTTGCTCAAATTGGAAGGTAGTAAAGCTAGTAACAGGAGGTAGAAAAGTAGCAAGTGACATTAGAAGGCAGGCGAAACAAAGGCGAGCATCAACTAGGCTTAGAATGCAGAATGTCAAGACGACAAGGTTGAGGGACTCTACCTGAATGCACACAGCATTCGCAACAAGGTAGATGATTTAAAGGCCCAAATAGAGGTAAATGGGTATGATCTAATTGCCATAACAGAAACGTGGCTACAGGGTGACCAAGACTTGGAACTGAATATTCTAGGATATTTGACATTTAGGAAGGACAGGCAAAAAGGAAAAGGAGGTGGTGTTGCGCTGATAATAAGGGATGGTAGGAAGGATCTCAGATCGGAAGAACAAAATGTGGAATCTGTTTGAGTGGAGTTACGAAGCAGCAAGGGGCAGCAAATACTGGTCAGAGTTGTTTATAGGTCACCAAACAGTAGTGGTAGTATGGGGCATGGTATTAATCAGGAGTTTAGAGAAGCATGTAGCATGGGTAATACAGTAATCATGGGTGACCTCAATCTGCATATAGACTGCGTAAACCTAATGAGCACTGCGGAAGACGAGTTTCTGGAGTGTATTAGGGATGGTTTTCTAGAGCAGTATGTTGAGGAACTGACGAGAGAACAGGCTATTTTAGATCTAGTATTATGTAATGAGAAAGGGCTAATTGTTAATCTTGTTGTAAAAGAACCTTTAGGGATGAGTGACCATAATATGATAGAATTTTACATTATGTTTGAAGTGAGGTAGTTCAATCTGAAGCTATGAGGGGAAAATTGGCTGAGGTGGATTGGGAAATTACATTTAAAGGTATGACAGTACATAGGCAATGGAGAGTCTTTAAAAAAATACTACATAGTTTACAGCAACTGTACATTCCTTCAAGGCACAAAAACCCAAAAAGTAAAGGCAGTCAACCATGGATAACAAAGGAAGTTAAGGATTGTATAAGATTAAAAAATAAGGCCTACAAAGTTGCCAGAAATAGTAGTAAATCTGAGGATTGGTTGGATTTTAGAATACAGCAAAGGAGGACCAAGAAACTGATATGAATGCAAACTAGCAAAAAACATAAAAATGGACTATAAAAGCTTCTATAGATATGTAAAAAGGAAACATCTGGCTAAGATAAATGTGGGTCCATTACAGGCAGAGTCAAGAGAATTTATAATGGGGAATAGAGAAATGGCAGAGAAGCTGAATGATTACTTTGTGTCTGCCTTCACTGAGGAAAACACAAGAAATCTCCCAGAATTAGAGATCCAAGGGATATGGGAGAATGAGGAATTGAAGGAAATTAGTATTAGTAAGAAGGTTGTATTGGAGAAATTAAAGGGGCTGAAGGTTGATAAATCCCCAGGACCTGATATTCTACATCCCAGGGTGTTGAAAGAGGTAGCTATGGAGATTATGGATGCATTGGTGATCATCTTCCAAAGTTCTAAAGATTCTGGAACGGTTCCTGCAGATTGGAAGGTAGCAAATATCAACCTCACTATTTAAGGGAGGGAGAGAGAAAACACGGAATTACAGACCTGTTATCCTTACATCAGACATTGGGAAAATGCTAGAATCTATTCTAAAGGATGTGATAAATAGACACTTGGATAATAATGATCTGACTGGGCATAGTCAACATGGATTTATGAATGGGAAATCATGTTTGACAAACCTGTTGGAACTTTTTGAGAATGTTACTAAAAGAATTGATAAAGGGGAAGTCAGTGGATGTAGTATACTTGGATTTTCAGAAGGCTTTTGATAAAGTCCCCCACAGGAGGTTGGTTAGAAAAATTAAAGCACATGGGATAGGAGGTAATATACTTGCATGGATTAAAGATTGGTTAACAGGCGGATAGCAGACAGTACGAATAAACAGGTCATTCTCGCGTTGACAGGCTGTGACTAGTGGGGTACCGCAGGGATCAGTGCTTGGGCCCCAGCTGTTCACAATATATATCAATGATTTGGACGTGGGACCAAATGTAGTGTTTCCAAGTTCGCGGGCTCACACAAAACTAGGTGGGAATGTGTGTTGTGATGAAGATGCAAAGCGGCTTCAAGGGGATTGGGACAGACTTAGTGAGTAGGCAAGAACATGGCAGATGGAATATAATGTGGAAAAATGTGAGGTTATCCACTTTGGTAGGAGGAACAAATGTGCAGAGTATTTCTTAAATGGTAAGAGATTAGAAAGTGTAAATATACAAAGGGACCTGGGTGGCCTTGTCAATAAGTCACTGAAAGCTAGCATGCAGGTTTAGTGAGCAATTAAGAAGGCTAATGGTATGGTAGCTTTTATCGTAAGAGGATTTGAGTACAGGAGTAGTGAAGTCTTGCTTCAATTGTATAGAACCTTGGTTTGACCGCACTTGGAGTACTGGGTGCAGTTTTGGTCCCCTTAGCTGAGGAAAGATATTATTGCCATAGAGGGAGTGCAACGATGGTTCACCAGACTTGTTCCTGGGATGGCGGGACTGTCCTATGAAGAGAGATTGGGGAAACTGGGCCTGTTTTCTCTAGAGTTTCGAAGAATGAGAGGTGATCTCATTGAAACCTACAACCCACGGTCCGGGCGGCACAGTGGCGCAGTGGTTAGCACTGCAGCCTCACAGCTCCAGGGACCCGGGTTCGATTCTGGGTGCTGCCTGTGTGGAGTTTGCAAGTTCTCCCTGTGTCTGCGTGGGTTTTCTCCGGGTGCTCCGGTTTCCTCCCACAAGGCAAAAGACTTGCAGGTTGGTAGGTAAATTGACAATTATAAATTGTCACTAGTATAGGTAGGTGGTAGGGAAATATAGGGACAGGTGGGGATGTTTGGTAGGAATATGGGATTAGTGTAGGATTAGTATAAATGGGTGGTTGATGGTCGGCACAGACTCGGTGGGCCGAAGGGCCTGTTTCAGTGCTGTATCTCTAATCTAAAAATCTAATCTAATCTAAAATACATCAAGGGATAGACAGGATCGATGCAACTAAGATGTTTCCCTTGGTTGTGGAGTCTGGAACCAGGGGACACAATTTCAAAATAAGGGGGATGCCACATAGGACAGAGATGAGGAGAAATTTTGTTACTCAGAGGGTTGTGAATCTTTGGAATTCTCTAGCCCAGAGAGTTGTGGAAGCTCAGTCATTGAGTATGTTAAAAGCAGTGATTGACAGCTTTCTAAATACCGATGACATAAGGGGATATGAGGATAGTGTGGGGAAAAAGGCATTGAAGTGATCAGCCATGATCGTAATGAATGGCGGGGAAGGCTCGATGGGCTGAATGACTTACTCCTGTTCCTATGTTCCCTAGATATAGGGGAGGTGCCAGAGGATTGGAGAATGGCAAATGTGATACCCTTATTCAAGAAAGGGTGCAAGGACATTCCTAGTAACTACAGGCAGGTCAGTTTAAATCAGTAGTGGGTAAGGTTTTAGAAATAATCAGGCAGAAATAAAATCAACATGCATTTGGAGAGGTTTCAGTTAACTAAGCAGAGCCAGCACGGATTTGTAAAAGGCAGATTGTGCCAGACTAATCTAGTTGAATTTTTTGATGAAGTAACAGAGAAGGTCAATGAAGGGAATGCAATGGATGTTCTCTATATGAATAGTAAGAAGGCATTTGACAAAGTACCACATAAAAGACTGGTTAACAAAACTGATGCTCATGGAATAGAAGAGTCAGTGTCCAATTAAAAATATTGGCTTAAGGACAAAAAAGAGCAAATCACGGTAAATAGTTCTTTTTCACACTGGAGGATGGTCAGTGCTAGGACCACTGTTTTTTTTTGATTACATAAATGACTTGGATATTGGAATACAGAGTAAAACATTAAAATTGGCCAACGATACCAAACTGGGTAGCAAACCAGTGACGATGATACCAATCGACTGCAACAGGATATAGATAGGCTTAGAGAATGGACAGACAAGTAGCATGTGGAATTTAATACAGAGAAGTGTGATGTGAGGTGCAGTAATCTGCAGGGCCACGGTCCAAATGCTGGAAGGTGGGATTAGAATGGGTGGATCGTTTATCAGCTAGCACAGACACGACGGGCCAAGTGGCCTCTTGATGTGCCTGAAACTTTCTATGATTCTATGTATTTTGGCAGGAAGGAAAGGGAGAGGCAATACAGACATAATGGCACAGTTCTAACAGTGTGCAGAGACAGAGGGACAGAGATACCCGTTTGGTATCGTTGGCCAATTCATGTGCATTGAAGGTGGCAAGACATATTGAGAGAATAATCAGCAAAGCATATGGGATCTTGGGCTTCATAAATAGAGATATCAAATATAAAAGCAGAGAATTTATGCTGAATCTTTATAAAACTCTGGTCAGCCAAAACTAGAGTACTGCATCCAGTTCTAGTTACTACACTTTAGGAAGGATGTGAGTGCCTTTCAGTGAGGATTTAAAGGAGATTTACCAGAGTAGTCCCTGGGATGAGGGATTTTAGCTACAAGATTAGGTTGGAGAAGCTGAGGTTGTTCTCCTTGGAGCAAGGAAGATTGAGGGGAGATTTGAGAAATAACTTTTTTTACGCAGTGAGTGGCAATGACCTGGAACTCACTGACTATGAGGGTAGTGAAAGCGGAGATCATCAATGATTTCAAAAGGAAACTGGATGGGCACTTGAGTGAAATAACTTTGCAGGGCTAGGGGCATAGAGCAGGGGAATGGGACTGACTGGGTTGCTCGACAGAGAGCCAGCATGGACGCAATTGGACAAATGAACCCTTGCGTGCCGTAACGACTATGACTCTCCGAGTTTCATGTCATCATAAAACAATATGGAGACAGAGGATGTAGGCTGATGAAATGGGCTGACACATGGCAGATGAAATGCAGAGAGGTGTGAAGTGATACATTTTGATAGGAAGAATGAGAATTAGACACTATAAACTAAATGGTGCAATTTTAAAGAGGGTGGAAGAACAGAGAGACCAAGGGGAGACCAAGGTGGAAGAACAAGTTGGGAAGGCTGCTAGAAAAAGCAAATGGGATCCTTAGCTTTATTAACACAGGCATAACAAAAGCAAGAAAGTTATGCTAAACCTATATATAATACTGGTTAGGCCTCAGCTGGAGTATTGTGTTCACTCTGGCACCAGACTTAAGGAAGGATGTCAAGGCCTTTGAGAAGGTGCAGCAGAGATTTACTAGAATAGTACCAGGGATAAGAAACTTCAGTTATGTAGAGAGACTGCAGAACCAGGGACTGTTCTCATTAGAGCACAGAAGGTTAAGAGGAGATTTGGTAGAGGTGTTCAAAATCATCAAGTGCTGTGATAGAGTAAACAAGCAGAAAGTGGCAGAGGGGTCAGCAACTAGACAATATTGGTTTAAGGTGTTTGGGAAGCAAAAACAGAGGCGACATAAGGAACCTTTTTTTTTAAAAACAGGAATGCTCAGCCTGAAAGGGTGATGGAAGCAGATTAACAGAAATATTCATCTTAGAATTGGATAAATAGTTGGGGGCGGAGGGAGGGAGGGAAAATTACCAAACTATCAAGGAGCACGATGAGGCAGATTGCATCATACAACTACGATACAATACTCGCAATTCAGATTTATGATCTAAACGCAATACCATTCAGATTTATCATCTAAATCAGACAATTTCTTGTGGAATAGTTAGCAATTAGACTTTATATAGTAAAAAATTGTCACAAAGCTTTTACCGGTAGAGCGGCAACACGCTCAGTCCCAGGCAGGGATATTAGGCACAGCAGCAACAAACACGCTCAGTCCCACAATGCGGCAACAAACACGCTCAGTCCCACAATGCGGCAACAAACACGCTCAGTCCCACAATGCGGCAACAAACACGCTCAGTCCCACAATGCGGCAACAAACACGCTCAGTCCCACAATGCGGAAGCACGCTCAGTCCCACACAGCGGAAGCACGCTCAGTCCCACACAGCGGCAGCACGCTCAGTCCCACACAGCGGCAGCACGCTCAGTCCCACACAGCGGCAGCACGCTCAGTCCCACACAGCGGCAGCACGCTCAGTCCCACACAGCGGCAGCACGCTCAGTCCCACACAGCGGCAGCACGCTCAGTCCCACACAGCGGCAGCACGCTCAGTCCCACACAGCGGCAGCACGCTCAGTCCCACACAGCGGCAGCACGCTCAGTCCCACACAGCGGCAGCACGCTCAGTCCCACACAGCGGCAGCACGCTCAGTCCCACACAGCGGCAGCACGCTCAGTCCCACACAGCGGAAACACGCTCAGTCCCACACAGCGGAAACACGCTCAGTCCCACACAGCGGAAACACGCTCAGTCCCACACAGCGGAAACACGCTCAGTCCCACACAGCAGCAGCACGCTCAGTCCCACACAGCAGCAGCACGCTCAGTCCCACACAGCAGCAGCACGCTCAGTCCCACACAGCAGCAGCACGCTCAGTCCCACACAGCAGCAGCACGCTCAGTCCCACACAGCAGCAGCACGCTCAGTCCCACACAGTGCTATCAAGATCGCATGGTATCAGTCAAAAAGAACACTGGGGGAACTCCCAGTGTTCTGGTCCACATTCACCCCTAAACCAACCTCATATTGTGTTTGTAGGGCTTTGCTCTACATAAACTGGCTGCCGATTTGTCTATGAACCACTGTCTATACTTCAGAGCAATTCATTAGATGTGAAGCATTTTGGGCATCCTGAGGATGTGACTGGTGCTATAAAAATGCTAATTCCTTCTCTGCATTTATGATTCGTATCGCACTTAAGTTCTTTGGGAAACCCCTTTCATTCCACAGTTAGTTTGGAAATGTGCAATACCACCAGAACAAAGCGAGCTAAATTCTTAGGACAGTGATATATGAAGGTTGGCTTTCTCTTTCATTAATTCATGGGGTGTGGGTGTCACTGGCAACTCCAGCATTTGTTGCCCATCCTAACTGCCCTTGAGAAGGTGGTGTACGTACACACGCAGTACTGTTAGGGAAGGAGTTCCAGGATTTTGACCAATGACAGTGAAGGAACAACGATACATTTCCAGGTCTGGACAGGGTATGGTTTGGAGGGGAACTTGGAGGTGGTGGTGTTCCCATGCTCCTGCTGCCCTTGTTTTTCTAGGTGGTGGAGGTCACGGGTTTGGAAGGTGCTGTCAACGGAGCATTGGTAAGTTGCTGCAGTGCATATTAAATACCAACGGCATCACAAAGCAGGCCCTGTGGGTGTAAGCTTTTTGTTAAATGGAAATTTATTGTACAAGATGAAATACAAAACAAAGTGCTTGGATCCCAGCACAAGGTCAGCGAATGTTATTTTGCACTTTTAAATGTCACCAGGCTGACGAATGAATTGACAGAGCAACTCCAAATCCTGATGCAGCCTGTTCTCAATTAACAAAAAGCATTGCATTTCCTCCAAAGTCCTGCTAAAAGCCAACTTTCTGAAGGGTGCACATATATGGCATTACCACAATCTTCCATATTTAGCTATGAGAGCCGTAACTAATGGTGTGCCAGAAGGATTGGTCCTAGGGCCTCAACTATTTACTATTTATATTAATGACTTAGGAGGAGGGGGCAGAGTACAGTGTATCCAAATTTGCTGACGATACAAAAATAGGTGCGAAGGCATGTTGTGATGAGGACACAAAGAATCTGCAAAGGGATATAAATAGGTTAAATGAGTGGGCAAAAACTTGGCAGATGGGGTTCAATGTGGGAAAGTGTGAGGTCATCCACTTGGGTAGGAAAAATAAAAAGGCAGATTATTACTTTATTTTATTTATTTAGAGATACAGCACTGAAACAGGCCCTTCGGCCCACCGAGTCTGTGCCGACCACTAACCACCCATTTATACTAATCCTACACTAATCCCATATTCCTACCACATCCCCACCTTCCCTATATTTCCCTACCACGTACTTATACTAGGGGCAATTTATAATGGCCAATTTACCCATCAACCTGCAAGTCTTTGGCTGTGGGAGGAAACCGGAGCACCCGGCGAAAACCCACGCGGTCACAGGGAGAACTTGCAAACTCCACATAGGCAGTACCCAGAATTGAACCCGGGTACTTAGATGGAGAAAGACTACAAAATACTGCAGTACAGAGGGATCTGCAAAATGTTAGCATGCAGGTGCAGCAAGTAATTCGGAAGGCAAATGGAATTTTGGCATTTATTGCTAGGGGGTTAGAGTTTAAAAACAGGGAAGTCTTGTTACAACTGTACAGGGTGTTGGCGAGGCCACACCTGGAGTACTGCGTACAGTTTTGGTCCCCGTATTTAAGGATATATTAGCATTGGAGACAGTTCAGAAAAGGTTCATTAGGCTGATTCCTGGGATGAAGGGGTTGACTTATCAAGAACAGATAAACAGGTTAAGCCTTTATTCATTGGAGTTTAGAAGAATGAGAGGTGATCTTATCGAAACATATAAGATTCTAAGGGGGCTTGACAGGGTAGATGTTGAGAATATGTTTGCACTGGTGGGGGAATCTCGAACTAGGGGACATAGTTACAGAATAAGGGGTCACACACTGAAAACTGAGATGCGAAGGAATTTCTTCTCTCTCTGGGTAGTGAATGTCTGGAATTCTCCACCTCAGAATGTTGTGGAGGCTAGGTCACTAAATGTATTTAAGGAGGAGGTAGATTTTTGAAATCTCAGGGAGTCGAGGGTTATGCGGAGCAGGCCCGAAAGAGGAGTTGAAGCATGGGACAAATAAGCCATGATCTTACTGAATGGCGGGTCAGGCTTTAGGGGCTGTTTGGCTTACTCCTGCTCCTATTTCTTATGTTCTTATGAGAGATAACTCCAGCACACAACAAGCAAGCGTTATATCAATGAGAACAGACAGCTGTCACCACAGTTCCAGCAGGAATTCTGAATAAAATGAAGATCACTGATTTTCAAAAGTATGTTCCATAACAACCTGTCACAAGGCCTTTCAATATTACTTCAAGGGCAATACACAGGAGTTTTCATTCACTGTATCTACAAACACCTTAGCTGCATCTGTGTGATACTGTGTTATCAGCTGTATTCTTTATGCATTGTACCTTGTAACAACGCAGTAAGACCTGTCGTAAACATGCAGACTGAGCACAAGTTGAGTAATTTGGGACAGAGGGGATACGTCACCTGGCAAAATTTGAATTTTTGCTTTCACTCTACTCCATCATACTGGTTTCCCTCTTCTCTATCCAGGCAAGCAAAACCAATAAATTGCACATGGAAAATAAATATATAAGTAATGAAAAGTGACAATACACGTGGGTATGGAAAGAATTCAAAAAGCAGTCAAAAGTCATAAATAAAAGTGTGTCAAACTAAATCAGTGTTGTTCAGAGTCATGGATCCACAACATTTTTTCAACTCATAAGCTGTACACACAAACTAAATAGCTGTGACATTTTTTGGCAGCACCAAAATCCTTAGGTCATAAGGTAGCAATCAAAGTCCACAGCATGTTTCCCCCCACCCACCCGACATGAAGTAAATCCAGGAATTCACTTAACATCCAATAAGAACTGTACTATAGGGATGGAGGATTATACTTTAGATTGAAAGCATTCCTCCTCCTTTGTTAATATACCACAATCACCAAGGATCTTTTTTTTTTGCCTCTGCCTCACTTTAAAACAAGTTAATCTGGCTTACAAGTGACAAAGATTAACCACAGGTAAGTGTAACAGGGACACAGATGCGTTGCAGATTTGACTCTGGCAGCTTGCTAGAAGCACAGAAAACCCTCAAGAAATTGAACTAGGATGCCAATGGACAGACTGGAGCTTTCCCATGGCCCAAGCAATGCTCCAGAAACTCTGATTCACAGTAAACTCTGCATCGGAGCTGCTGTACAAGGTAAAGAGCTCCAAGTGTCTGGAGAGAGTTCTACATGAAAAAGAAACTGCAACCTAAGATTGAGCTGTATTGAATTTTAAGAACTGTTGACTCAGGACCATAAAGAATGTCAGCATGTCTGGATTATATGGAGTTAATTGCCACACTGGCAATCAGTTGAACAGATGTGCAGATTTTATGCACTAACACGATGTTGAGATGTATCTACAGCAGCTTATATTCCTCTCAAGTCCTCTGTTGCTTCAGTCCCAATCCGGACAGTATTTATACCGTTGTCCATATTACTTGGTGTTTGATAATACTAATTTGGATATACTAAGTTACTGACACAACAGATCTGTGTTCTCATTGAGAATCTATTCACCAATCAACAGTAGTAAAAACAGTCCATCCAAACCTCCAGGCCCACAAAAGAAGAAACAGAAGTTCACGCAGAAATCAGTTTCCTAGGCTTTGAGTGCAAGATTGTCAGGGCTTGCAGACTGCAATCTGGACACTACTATCGTAAAGGACTGACAACCTAAGTATTGCTTTCCAATAATGTCAGTGGATTTTGCAATAGACTAGTTCAATACTGGACGACAACGCAGCATTCTCTCACTGGTAACAATGGAACAGTATTGAATTCTTAATCTGATGATCCAGCATCAGCAACCAGGACCAAAAGGGATGTCAGCACTTTTAGTAATGATCATACCCAATATATTAGGTCACCTGAATTACAAAGCAAAACATCTGAACAAAAACTTATCTAGTCAGGTATGAGACGCTATTTACATTTATTTAAACAAAGAGGCAGAGAAGTGAGACGGGATTAATGGCCTCTTTCTGTGCTGTAATATTCTCTGACTCTAAGTGCTTCAAACCAAAAATAATCTCTCCAGTTCCAGCAAATTAAGTACCTGTGCAAATTTCCAGCATATTAAAGTTACAAAAACTTCTATTTCTACAGCATTCGTACATATAGAAATGTTTCCAAGTGCTTTATCGAGCAATGAATCAAGCAATGAAGTGGGTCATGAGGGGCAAAAGCACACCTAGAAAAGTGAATCCAAGAAGGTGGCAAGGCAGAAATGCTGAGTGACAGTTCCAAAGGGTGAAGCAAAATGGCTGAAAGTACAGATACCAGTGGTGGAGCAGGTCAGGTTTTAGGCCTGGTGGGTTCATGCAGGGGCACCAAACTGGAAGAGACCACAAAGGTAGGAACAGAAGAAGCAGCAGAGGAGTTTGAAGATGAAAATCTTTTATTTCAGTTCTCAAGACACAGGAAGCCAATGGGACTGGTGAGGTCAGAAGTGATGGAGTTGAGAGCATTTCTGTAGGTGAGGATGTAGTCCATGCTATTTTGGAAGATGTAGTTTATGATGGTAAATAAATGGGAGGCCAGCAATGAGAACATTTGAGAAGTTCAGCCATGAAGTGATAAAATGTAGACTGGTTTCAATGATGGAAGTAGAGGGGTAAGGACAGAGACAGGTAAGGTTGCTGGAGTGAAATAAGCTATCTTGGTGACAAAGCAAATGTAGAGGAAGAAGTTGCACTCAAGGTTGATAATATACCAGGGCTAAGCCTGACTTGGGAGCCAGAAAAAAGGTTACAATTGCCCTCTGACTGAATTAAGACATTTATGAACAGCTACAATTATCTGCATTTGTCCATACTGACTGCCTCCCCACACTAACAAAACAGTGGAACTGGCCAAGTTGGCAACCAATTACCATCTTGCTTCAGACACTAGACTACCTGTGAGCAATTCCACAAGTGATCAGCTCGTCATGTAGAAATCTGAAGAAGGAAACGTGCTCCCCAGCTTAAAGGCATGTCATATACCAATCTGATCCACACATCACCTGCATACACTGATTGCAGTTCAAAATGTTTAACAGATCAAAAACAAAAGCTACAGCAGAAGTCTCTGTGCGTGGTCTACACAACAGCAGAATTAAAGTGAACCCCAAAGAACTCTGCGTTTGGATTTTAAAATTGCAGGATATGATTTAAGTTATAAATACTGTAGCTGAGAGGAAATTCTATTTTGTCTGCAGGAAACCATTTGCATTGTTACAAGTACAGCTTATTTTGTCCTCTGAACTCAACCATTGTATCACAGTCTGTCTGAACAACTTACAGGACAAAGGATAAAAAAAAGGACATGAAGCAGGAGAATGAAAAGGAAACAGAATGGTTTGGGGGAACAAAAGCATAAGGAACAGAAGGAATGTTTAGACTTAATGAAAGCAGAGAGGAAACATGTTAATGTGGAGAGATTTAGGGAAGGAGTTCAAGAGGGCAGAACTATAGTGGCTGCAAAAGTAGCTACCAATGTACAGCTAGGAGCCAGAAAGATGAGAAGGAAAGTGACAGTGCAGAGACTGTGTGCAGCTAGAGGAGAGCACTAAGATGAAACAGGGATGGGTCATGGACGCATTTGAAATTGAGGACAAAGATAAGCTGCACGGTTCTCAATGCACTGGTTGGCATCCTTCTCTCTATGAAAGATGATGGACACACAGCACACAGTCCAGTTAGGTGGGGTGTCTTTTCTTGGTGCACCTTTGTTGATGGCTGTGAATGCCAATCCTTCAGATGCAGGTTCTACCATAAGTGCTGCACGTGAAGCTGTCAAGTGACGCTGTGAGTTGTTGTTTTTGATGTTGGCGCTCATTTCCAAGCTGCTGTAGCAATTGGTCATTGTAGTAGTGCACACCAGTCCACAGAATGTGTCGCCATTTCCACTTTCACCAGCTAGTTATTCCCAGGTGAGATAGTTGACATTTAGGGCCTTCATGTCACGCTTACAAGCATACTTGAAGCGGAGCTTTGGGCGCCCCACTGGTCATCTGGCCCCAGCTACCTCACCATACAGAAGGGTCTTGGGTATGCGACCGTCTTCCATCCTGCGGACGTGTCCAATCCACCGAAGCCGCCTCTCTTTGATTAATGCCAATACACCTGGGAGCTCTGCCTTTGAGACGACTGCCACATGTGATTTTCTCCTGCCAGGATATATCCATACTGCGCTGCAGGCAGCGAAAATGAAAATTATTCAGCTTTTTTTCCTGGTAGCTGTAAGTCATCCATGTTTCACAGCCGTACAGAAAAGTGCTGAGAACACAGGCCATATAAACCATCAGCTTGTTCCTAAGGGCCAGCTTGGTGTTATCTCATGAGCATTTCACAAGTCAACCAAAGTTGGCAGCTGCTTTCCCCAAGTGTGTATCGAGCTCTGCATCAAGGGACAGATTGTCTGTCACTGTGGACCCAAGGTAGCAGAATTTGCTAACCACTTTCAGTGGGGTGTTATTTAGTGTGATCAGGTGCAGAGATGCAACACCTTGTCCCATGACCACGGTTTTCTTGACGCATATAGTCAAGGAGAACAAATTATCGGCACAGAAGACACAGTCCATGAATCTTTGTAGCTGAGTTTCCGTGTGAGCGACTAGCGCAGCATCATTAGCGTAGAGGGTCAGGACATGATGTGCTTTTTTCTTTGCTTTCAGCCTTGATAGACTGTAGAGCTTGCCATCTGACCTAGTGTACTAGACTCCTTCCATGTCTGCAGGGAAGGCGAAGTAGGGAGCATAGAGAAGATGCCAAAGTGAAAGCTAGGACAACCCTATTTCACTCCATTCTTCACTCCAAAGCAGTCGAAAGTGGAGCCATCAATCTGTACAGTGCAGTGCATGTTGTCATGGAAGGAGCGGATGAGAGTGAGGAGCTTCGGTGGACAGCCAATTTTTCCCAAAGTCTTGTAGAGTCCTGCTATGCTGACAGGATCGAATGCCTTAGTGAGATCTACAAAAGTATGATAAAGGGGTATCCTCTGTTCCCTACATTTCTCTTGTAGCTGGTATATAGAGATCGTATCCACTGTAGGTCTGCCGGCATGGAAACCCCACTGCGCTTTAGGGTACACGCAGTCTGCAAGTAAATGGAGTCTTTTAAGTATGACCCTAGCAAAGGCCTTCCCCATGACGCTAAGGAGCAAGATGCCCCTGTAGTTGTTGCAGTCTCCTCTATCGCCTTTGCTTTGGTGTAGTGAGATGATTTTGGCATCACGCATCTCCTATGGCACAGAGACTATTTTCCAGCAGAGGAGGAGATGGTCATAAAGGTGCAGCAATGATGAAGCTTGGAAGTCACTAAGTTCAATCATCTATGGAGCAGCAGAAGCATCATTTGGTAAAGGCGGAACCCACATCAAGGGCTGGTTTGAGACCTACTCAGCTGAGGTGATATCTGTCATTGATGCAAAAAAAGAAAGCCTACATGATGCACAACATAAACCCGACAGCTAAGACACTGCCTGACCTGAAAGCAACCAAGACAGCCGTGCAAAGGAGAGGGAGATACTGCGCAAACACTAGATCAGCTTATGGCAAGAAATCCAAACTGCATGCGACAAAAGGAAATCTACGAGCTATGCACAAAGGAATCAGGCTTGTCCCTGCCATCACCAAAGTTGCTCCCATGAAGTCGGCAGATGGTGAAGTACTCACCAACAGAAGTAAACAGATGTCCCGCTGGGCTGAACACTACTGTGAGCTTACTCCTGTGAGTCAGACATCTCCCAGTCTCTGATCGATGTTCTCCTGCAACTTCCTGTCATGGATGAGTTAGATGAAGAACTCTCATCACTGGAGCTCGAGAATGCCATAGACCACCTAGTGAACAGAAGGGCACCGGGCAAGGACGGGATCCCAGCAGAACTGCTCGAGCACAGAAAGTCCCATCTATTATGACCTTCTCCTTCTCTGTTGTAAAGTAGGCTTTGTTTGACTGTAGTCCATACAGGTAGAAAAAAAGAATGCAGTGTGGCATCACCATCTTATATAAACAATGTCACAGCAATTCTTAATTCCAGAAGAAAAGTTTACTTTACAATCATAGCCACTTAACATTCACTAGGCTCAAAGTCACACACATAATACAGCACTAAATTCAGCCACCAAATCACCTCACTTATATGGGCTAATTTTACCAATGAGTCAGAAAAAAAGGACTGCCAACAGCTTACCTCCTTCAACATCCCATTCTAAAATATTGAAATTATAAGTAATTAGAAATGACCTCTTATTGTCAACTCAACTGACATAGTAGCCCTTTCATCTAAGTCAGATGATCATGGGTTCATGCCAGAACTTGAGCGTGTAATCTAGCCTGACATTCCAGTACAGTACTGAAGACATGGTGCACTGTCAGAGGTGCTGCTGTTCAGATGAGCTATTAAACTGAGATTCAGTTGGGCATCACTAGCCCACTTTGTAAATTACAATTGCACCTTCCTATTTCCTGGTTCCCAGTCAAAATCCCTTAATCAAAGCTACCAAAGACAGATTAACTTGCCTAATATTAATACAGAAAATGCTTGAAAAATTTAGCAGGTCAGGCAGCATCTGTGGAGACAGAAACTGTACTAACATTTCAGGTCAATAACCTGTCATCAGAACTGAAAAATGTTGGCGATGTATCCTTTTAAGTAACTACAGAGGCAGGGAGGTGGGGACAGAGGGAAAAGAAAAATGAGTGCAAAGCAGGAGTGAGTTAAATGACAAGAGGGATGGTAATGGGACAAGTAAAGATACAAAACAACAGTCTATAGGATCTGTAAACTGCAACAGTAGCTAGCAGCAGTGATTATTGTTGAACTCAATGTTGAGTCCGGAAGGTTGTAAAGTGCCTAATCTAAGGATGAGGGGCTATTCTGAGTCTGCATTGAACTTCATTAGAAGTGTGGGAAGCTGAAGACAGAGAGATCAGGGTGAGACTGAGAGGTCAGGGTAGGCAGTGGCAGAGTAGCAATGTCACTGGACCGGTAATCCAGAGGCCCAGGCTAATGTCCTGGGGACATGGGTTCAAATCCCACCATGGCAGATGCTGAAATTTGAATTCAATTAACAAATCTGGAATTAAAAGCTAGTCTAATGGTAACCATGAAACCACTGTTTAAAAAAAATCAATCAGGTTCACAAATGTCCTTTAGGGAAGAAAATCTGCTGTCCTTACCTGGTCTGGACCTGCAGATTGATGCCTAATTGCCCTCTGAAATGGCTTAGCAAGGCACTCAGCTGTATCAAACTGCTACGAAGTCTAAGAAAAGGAATGAAGGCCACCCAGCGTCAAATTAGGAACCAGAAACGACAACAGCAAACCCAGCCCTGTCGACTCTGCAAAGTTCTCCTTACTAACATCTGGGGGCTTGTGCCAAAATTGGGAGAGCTGTCCCACAGACTAGTCAATCAATAGCCTGACATAGTCACACTCGGCTTGAGATGATACATTTCTCTCTTGATTGAAGGTTCGGTTGAAGATGGTGGGTTACTTCCAGCTCTTATTGCTGGATACTGTAGATAGGGAGGGGGAGGCGGTGGCATAGTGGTATTGTCACTGGACTAGTAAACCAGAGACCCAGGGTATTACTCTGGGGACATGGATCTGAATCCCACCACAGCAGAAGGTGGAATTTGAATTCAATTAATAAAAAATCTGGAATTAAAAAGCTACTCTAATGATGGCCATGAAACCATTGTCGATTGTTGTAAAAACCCATCCGGTTCACGAATGCCCTTTAGGGAAGGAAATCTGCTGTCCTGACCTGGTCTGGCCTACATGTGACTCCAGACCCACAGCAATGTAGCTGCCTCTTACATGCCCTCAGAAATGGCCTAGCAAGCCATTCAGTTGTATCTAACCGCTACAAAGTCAATAAAAATGAAACTGGACGGACCACACAGCATTGACCTAGGCATTGGAAACGACGAAGGAAAACCCAGCCCTGTCGACCCTGCAAAATCCTCCTTACTAACATCTGGGGGCTTGTGCCAAAGTTGGGAGAGCTGTCCCACAGACTAGTCAAGCAACAGCCTGACAAAGTCATACACACGGAATCATACCTTACAATGTTCCAGACACTGCCATCACTATCCCCGGGTAATGTCATGTCCCACCAGCAGGACAGACCCAGCAGACGTGGCGGCAGAGTGAGGGAGTTCCCCTGGGAGTCCTCAACTTCGACTCCGGACCCCATGAAGTCTCATGGCATCAGGTCAAACATGGGCAAGGAAACCTCCTGCTGATTACCACCTACCGCCCTCCCTCAACTGATCAATCAGTACTCCTCCATGTTGAACAGCATTTGGAGGAAGCACTGAGGTCAGCAAGAACGTACTCTGGGTGGGGGACTTCAATGTCCATCACCAAGAGTGGCTCGGTAGCACCACTACTGACCAAGCTGGCCGAGTCCGAAAGGACATAGCTGCTAGACTGGGTCTGCGGTAGGTGGTGAGGGAACCAACAAGAGGGAAAAACATACTTGACCTCATCCTCACCAATCTGCCTGCCGCAGTTGCATCTGTTCATGACAGTATTGGTAGGAGTGATCACCGCACAGTCTTTGTGGAGACGAAGTCCCACCTTCAGAAGCTTTTTCCAGGGTGTACGAGTCAGTTACTAGGGGACGTCGTTTAAGGTGCGATAGGCAAAGTTTAGAGGGGATATGCGAGGCAAGTTTTCTTTTTACACAGAGGGTGGTGAGTGCCTGAAACTTGCTGCTGGGGGAGGTGGTGGAAGCAGGTACGATAGCGACGTTTAAGAGGCATCTTGACAAATATGTGAATAGGATGGGAATAGAGGGATGCGGTCCCCGGAAGTGCAGAAGGTTTTCGTTTAGACAGGCATCATGATCGGCGCAAGCTTGGAGGGCTGAATGGCCTGTTCCTGTGCTGCATTGTACTGTTCTTTGTTCTTTAAACCCCCCACTATCAACATCCTAGGGCTTACGAATGACCAGAAACTGAACTGGAGTAGCCATATAAATACCATGGCTACAAGAGCAGGTCAGAGGCTAGGAATCCTGCGGCGAGTAACTCATCTCCTGACTCCCCAAAGCCTGTCCACCATCTACAAGGCACAAGTCAGGAGTGTGATGGAATACTCTTCACTTGCCTGGATGGGTGCAGCTCCAACAACACTCAAGAAGCTCAACACCATCCAGGACAAAGCAGCCCGCTTGATTGGAACCCCATCCATAAATATTCATTCCCTGCAACACCGACTCACAGTGGCAGCAGTGTGTACCATCTACAAGATGCACTGCAGCAATGCATTCAGGCTCCTTAGACAGCACCTTCCAAACCCGCCACCTCTATCAACTAGAAGGACAAGGGCAACAAATGCTTGGGAACACCACCACCTGCAAGTTCCCCTCCAAGTCACATACCATCCTGACTTGGAACTATATCGCCATTCCTTCACTGTCGCTGGGTCAAAATCCTGGAACTCCCTTCCCAACAGCACTGTGGGTATACCTACCCCACATGGACTGCAGGGGTTCAAGAAGGCAGCTCACCACCACCTTCTCAAGGGCAATTAGGGATGGGCAATTAATGGTGGTCCAGCCACCAACACCCACATCCCATGAATGAATTTTTTTTTTTTTTAAATGTCAATTTTTTTCAGTAGGGCACTGTGCTTCCTGGGTTGGCTGGAACCAAGCTGTTGCAAGTAGCTTCACCTTCTGGGTCAGTGCATCTGTTTCTGGCTGTCTTTTTTAAAGTAAAATTGTCACCTCTCACCTGGGAAAAATTTTCTTCCTATCTAACCTATCAATGCCCCTCATAATTTTGTATACCTCAATCAGGTCCCCCCCTCAGCCTTCTCTGCTCTAAGGAAAATAACCCTAGCCTTTTCAGTCTCTCTTCATAGCTGAAATGCTCCACCCCAGGCAACATCCTGGTGAATCACCTCTGCACCCTCTCCAGTGCAATCACATCCATCCTATAATGTGGTGCCCAACTTGTAACCAACTGAAGCAGCAGCAAGATAGGGTCTGGTTTAGGAACCTGTCTCTGCCCTGCCCTTGTAGCCACGGCGTTGGTATGACTAGTCCAGTTGAGCTTCTTAGTCAAAGGTCAAAGGACTTACTGATGGTGGTGCTGCTGCATCTATATTGTGTCTATTGACTATCAACTTGGTTCACCTGGTAGGACTCCTTTGAGTTCGGTCATAAGTTCAAGTCACACTGAGACTTGAATCTAAGAAACTAGAACTGGACAGCACAGTGGCGCAGTGGTTAGCATCGCAGCTCCAGCGACCCGGGTTCAATTCTGGATACTGCCTGTGCGGAGTTTGCAAGTTCTCCCTGTGACCGTGTGGGTTTTCTCTGGGTGCTCCGGTTTCCTCCCACAGCCAAAGACTTGCAGGTTGATAAGTAAATTGGCCATTATAAATTGCCCCTAGTATAGGTAGGGGAATTGAGGGAAGGTGGGGATGTGGAAGGAATATGGGATTAATGTAGGATTAGTATAAATGGGTGGTTTATGGTCGGTACAGACTTGGTGGGCCGAAGGGCCTGTTTCAGTGCTGTATCTCGAAATAAATAAATAGGCTGATTCAGTGCTTTACTATCAAAGAGCCCTGTCTTTAAGATGTGATGTGAAACCATTCCATAGAGGTACAAGAGTAAAGTCGTCTTACTGCAATTATATTGGGCCTGCATGAGGCCGCACCTGGAGTACTGTGTACAGTTTTGTTCGACTTACCTAAGGAAGGAGAGTCTCGTCTTAGCAGGAATGCAACAAAGGTTCATAGAAACATAGAAAATAGGAGCAGGAGTAGGCCATTCGAGCCTGCTCTGCCATTCATTATGATCATAGCTGATCATTCAACTCAGTAACCTGTTCCTGCTTTCGCCCCATACCCTTTGATCCCTTTAGACCGAAGAGCTATATCTAACTCTTTCTTGAAATCATACAATATTTTGGCCTTAACTGCGTTCTATGGTAGCGAATTCCACAGGCTCACCACTCTCTGGGTGAAGAGATTTCTCCTCATCTCAGTCCTGAAAGGTTTACCCCGTATCCTTAGACTATGACCCCTGGTTCTGGACTCCCCCACCATCTACCCCGTCAAGTTCTGTTAAAATTAGAAGTCCTGTTAAGAGTTCGCTAGACTGATTCTTGGGATGAGGGAATATATTCCATAGAGTTCAGAAGAATGACAGGGGATCTCACTGAATCATTGGTGAGACCACATCTAGAGTACCGTGTACAGTTTTGGTCTTCTTACTTGAGGATATAACTGCATTGGAAGCAGTTCAGAGGAGGTTCACTCAACTGATTCCTGGGATGAGAGGGTTATCTTATGAGGAAAGGTTGGGCAGGTTGGGTCTTCATTCATTGGAATATGGAAGGACGAGAGGTGATCTTATTGAAACATACAAGATCCTGAGGGGACTTGACAGGGTGGATGTTGAAAGAATGTTTCCCCTCGTGGGAGAGACTAAAGCTAGGGGGCACAGTTTAAAAATAAGGGGTCTCCCATTTAAGATAGGGATGAGGGGAATTTTTTCTCTCAGAGGATCATGAGTCCGTGGAACTCTCTTCCCCAAAGAGTGGAGGCAGGGTCATAGGAAAGTGGAGTTGTGTCCACAACAGATCAGCAATGCTCTTATAGAATGATGGAGTAGGTTCGAGGGACCGACTAGCCTATTCCTGCTCCTAGTTCATATGTATGTATGAATCATAAAATTCTTCAGGGGTTTGGCAGCATAGGTGCTGACAGGATCCTTCCCCTAGGAATCTAGAACTAGTTGGGCGGGGGCGGGGTGCCACAGCCTCAGAATAAGGGGTCACCCATTTAGGACTGAGATGAGGAGAAATGACTTCAAATCAAAGGGTTGTAAACCTTTGGAATACTCTATACTAGAGGGCTGTGGATGCTCAGTTGTTGAGTACATTCAAGACAGAGATCATTAGATTTTTGGATACCAAGGGATAGGAGGACAGTGCAGGAAGATAGAGTTGATGTAGCATTTCAGGCATAATCTTACTGAATGGTGGAGCAGGTTTGAAGAGTCAAATGGTCCACTCCTACTATTTACATTCTTACCTTGTGGCGTCAGCTTTAACTCAGTGTCAGCATATGCGCCTCAGCCAGAAAGTTATGTTCCAGTGTCTTAAGTGCAAAAAAGGCTGATAATTCAGCGCAGTAATAAGGGATTGCTGCACTGTTGGAGGTGACACCCTTCAGTTGAGACATCAGATGCCTCAAGTGAACATCTACATGGCATGGCACTGCTCCATTAAGTAGGAAATTCTCCTGGTGCTTGGCTGATGTTTACCCCTCAACCAACAATACAAACAGATTATCTAGTCATTTATCTCATTTGTTTGTGAAACCTTGCTGTGCACAAATTGGCTTTTGCAATGTCAAGTGAGATCAAATTAAGATCAAGTTCATGCTAAAACATGATAACCAAATAATCAAATGGAATTCTCAAATTAAATAGTATCTACTACACATTTAGAACTGTTAACTTATGGATTTAGTTAAGTATTCAAAAAAAATGTAAGTTCCCTGAATATGGAAATATCAATATAGCATTTGGGGCCAAATCAGGAGGAAGTTGATAATAGTCTAAGTGGGCCCTGTGCGCGCAGTTAAACCAGTGGAAATGTTAGATTGAAGGCCTTATCTTGATTTTTAGTTTTCTGTTCTTTAAACGGAGTTTGTTTCATGAGTATGAAAAGCTCAGAGAATATAGGTAGCGCTGGCAGAAAAGTGAAAGTTTCCACAGGCTAAAAATACCCTAATAATTCATTACTGGTGCTGTATTCTTGAGTGTAATATGCAAGAATAAGACTAGAAAACAATTTATATTATACAACTACATATGAAATTTTACTGAACTATTTTGATTTGTGGATTGACATTAAACAGCAGATTCCAAAGTGATGAGTCTTTCCTTCAGCAACTCTCCTGCTATAAATGGTTTGTCCTTGGAAAATTATTGCACAGGGAGGTTATTCAGTGTTGTGAAGAGAGTTGGCTGCAGTCCTCAGTAGGAGAAGTAAAGCTGTTAAAAAATAATGCATCTTTTACCCAACATGGACAATGGAATACGTGGGGCACCTCATTTGAGATTGTTACTGTCTCAGGATCTTCTGCATCAATTTCTCATTCAATAGTTCGGTGAAATCTGACCCTTTTCATTCTCCATCCCTGAAGAATGTATGAAGCTCAGGGATCAACAATTAACCGACTGTAGCAGTGTTGCTGAATTAAGCACAGTCTCATCCAGTGTTCTCATATTTACTTCTGATGGACCAGCAGTGCCAAGCTTATTGTCCATATAGCCAGTTGGGCCACGTTCAAGGCTGAAATCCATCCTTCCATTAACATGCATAGCTCTCAAGCTGCAGACATGAATATATCTTAGTATTCTGACTTTATCCACCAGTGAGGAAACAGTGCTCAGAACAGCCCTTTTCAAACTTCTATGTCCTAAAATTCAAAGAGAATAAACCAGCAAATAAGTATAAGCGCAAGCAGAGGTATGTCATCTGTGCATTGTCAGATTGCAGGGTTTGGCGCCACATGATCCCCAGCTGTGGGTTGGAGGAGGGAAGCATAGAGGGGCATAGTAATACAGACCAGAGATTTGACATGCCACATTTATTTACAAAATTAAAAGCTATAAAATACAGGAAATTAGATAAATACTGAAGTAAAACACCACTGAAATGGATATCATCACAGCTCTCAGCAACCCTTCAAATCAGACTTGAAAAGACTGTCCTATCAGTTGAATAATGGCACAATGAATGCTAACAGTGCAGTCCTCCTGTGCCCTTGGGTATCAGAACATTTCCTGGAGTTTCCCATGTAAGGTACGTCACACTCGAAGAGCTCTTTAAGCCTCCAAAATGCCGCAGGAAGTGAAGAGTCTGCAGATTTCTGCTTACTTACTTTGAAAGAGGAAAGCAATCACGTTTTAAGGACACCAACAAACAAAACATGCCTTTCAGGTAAGCCTGTCCACTTTCACCCAAAACCTGTTAGCAACCATGCCAATATAACTGAGCCTGACATTCATATAAACAATTCTTTATTCAAAATTGAAATGGTACACCAAATTAGAGTCCTATTCCATTAGAGGCTGCAAAATACAAGATCACATATTTATCTTCAATATCTAACCGTTTGTTCTAATTTATTGTCTGAGGTCCTCATAGGTAAAAACTGATTAGATGTATCTAATAGAATGACCCTCAACTGAGTTTGTTAAAGTCCTGGCTACGTGTTCTAGGTTTTATAATTGCCCAGTTCCTATCATTAGATTAACAATTCACACAATATTATAATAGAAAGTATGTGGGATGCTTGACAAAGTGCAGAGGAGATTTACCAGAATGGTCCCAGGGATAAGAGATTTTAGATACAAGGTTAGGTTGGGGAAGATGAGGTTGTTCTCCTTAGAGAAGAGGAGATTGAGGGGAGATTTGATAGAGGTGTACAAGTTTATGACAGGTTTAGATAAGGTAGACAAAGAAAAGCTGTCCCCATTAGCTGATGATACAAGGATTAGGGGACACAGATTTAAGGTTTTGGCAAGAGATGCACGGGGAATGTGAGGAAGAACTTTTTTACATAGTGAGTGGCAATGACCTGGAACTCACTGCCTATGAGGGTGGTGCAAGTGGAGACAATCAATAATTTCAAAAGGAAATTGGATGAGCACTTGAGAGAAATAAACTTGCACAATAATGGGACTAACTGGAGTGCTCGACAGAGAGCCGGCATGAACTCAATGGGCCTAATGGCCTCCTTCTGTGCTATAATGTTATGACAATAGATATATCCACTCATCTGAAAACCGAATCCACTTTAATACATGAACCAAGCCATGGAAATAAGTATCTATGCAAAGATTCCCAGACTCCAATAAGAACCACCACCCCTCAATCTCTGACAGCTTTAAATTCAAAGGCACAATACTGTGGTTGCAGCTGGAATCAAATAAAAATGCTGGAAATACTCAGCAGGTCTAGCAGCATCTATGGAGAAAGAGAAACAAAGGTAACGTTTCAGGTCGATGAGCTTTCATCAGAACTGGGAAAAGTTAAAGATATAACAGATTTTAAGCCAGTACAGAGGCATGGAAAGTGGGCAGGAGGGAAAGGACAAAAGGGAATGTCTGTGTTAGGGTGGAAAGCAGCAGAGATTAAACGACAAAAGGGATGATGTTGCAAGGCAAGAAGAGATGGTAATGGGATAAGTAAAGAAACAAAAGATAGGTCTAGAGGACCTGTAAATGGAAATAGCAGAATCATTACCAACAACTACAGTCTGAAAAAATTGCATCAGAGCTTATGATCTGGAATTGTTAAACTCAATGTGAATGGCTGTAAAGTGCCTGATTGAAAGGGAAGTGCTGTTCCTCAAGCTAACACTGAGCATCATTGGAACCATATAGGAGGCCGAGGACAGGGAGGTCAGCATGGGAGTCAGGCAGAGGATAAAATGAGAGGCAACTAGAAGCTTGGGGTCACACCTGGAGACCGAACAGAGATGTTCTGCAAAGCAGTCATCCAATCTGTGTTTTGTCTCCCCAATACAGAGGAAAACGCACTGTGAGCATCAAATACAGTATACTAAATCGAAAATAAAAGTAAACTGCTATTTCACCTGGCAGGGGTACCTGGACGATGGGAAGGGTGGAGGTAAAAAATAAAAACAGGTGTTGTATCACTTGCATATCAGAAGCAGGAGTATGGAAGGTTGCATCATCAGAACAGATGCAACAGAGACAGAAAAACTGAGAACAGAGTCCTTACAGGAAGCAAGATGGAAGGAAGAGTAGTCATGTAGCTGATGGAGTCAGTGGGTTTGCAGTGGATATTGGTTAATAGACTATCTCCATTTCTGGAGTCAAGGCAGGGTAGGGAAGGATCCGAGATGCACCATGTGAAGGCAAGGAAAAGGTGAAAACTGGAACTACCGTTGATGAAATTTTCCAATTCAGGCGACAGCAGGAAACAGCACTGATGAAGTCATCAATATACCGGACAAAGACGCGAGGGAGGAGACCTGTGTGGTATGAGTACAAACAATTTTCCACAACCCCTGTGAAAAGTCAAGCTTAGCTTGCACCGTTATGAATATCTATATCAACACTTTTCATTTGGAGGAAGCAAGTAGAGTTAAAGAAGTTGTTGCTCAATGTGAGAACAAGTTCAATCAGATAGAGGCGGGCGAAGATTCTTTGTTCCTGTCCCACTCAGGTCCCCTCCCTCACCTCTTTGTCCAGCGTACTGCAGGGCGGCACAGTGGCCAGCACCGCAGCCTCACAGCTCCAGCGACCTGGGTTCAGTTCTTGGTACTGTCTGTGCAGAGTTTGCAAGTTCTCCCTGTGACTGCGTGGGTTTCCGCCAGGTGCTCCGGTTTCCTCCCACAGCCAAAGACTTGCAGGTTGATAGGTAAATTGGCCATTGTAAATTGCCCCTAGTGTAGGTAGGTGGTAGGAGAATTGAGGGAAGGTGGGGATGTGGTAGGGAATATGGGACTAATGTAGGATTAGTATAAATGGGTGGTTGATGGTCAGCATAGACTCGGTGGGCCGAAGGGCCTGTTTCAGTGCTGTATCTCTATGACTCTATGACATACTGATGACTCTATCAAGCGACAGAGGAGGGCAGTGGTGGATGAGGACTGGTTGGGCTTCCTTTCAAGAAAGCAGAGGGCCCTCAAGCTGTCCTGCTGAGGGATGGAGGTCATAAAGCCACAGAGGTATAGATATAGAGGGACTGGATGTCCATGCTGAGAAGGAGACAGTTAGGGCCAGGAACTGTTGAAATAGAGAGCATTGGAAGAGTCACAGGTATAGGCGGGAAGAGACTGGACAAGGGGGGAAAAAAAGTCGAGATAGTAAGAAATCAGTTCCATGGGGCAAGAACAATGAAACAATGAATCATAAGAACATAAGTAATAGGAGCAAGAGAAAGGGAAGGAGGTTCCGGAGGCGCATTGGTATCTGAACTGTTGAAGCTTGTGATCCTTGACACCTAAAAGGAAGACAAAAAAAGTTTTGATAAAGCGAAGGATGAAATGGAACTGTGGATCAGGACAGCTTTGAGATAGAGTGAGTCGGTGCTGCTGAAGAGAGAGACAGACCTAACACAGGACAAGGCATAAGTGGAGATGGCATTGCACAAATTTTACTCTCTCCATACTCTAGCAAAAATAAAGCACCTTAAACTGGTTTCCCAAAGAGTGCCAACCCTTTTGAGAAAAGACAATCGTATGTTTCGTCCTTGACTGAAAGAATATACTGCTGATATTACTCAAAATAAAAGCACATATTTCTTGATTCGTGACATTTTAACCAGTAAAGCTAAATAAATCAAAATACTGAAACATCTGCAGTCAATATTTTGTAACAGCAATATAAAAAACCCTACAAAAATTGAGAAGGGCCCAAGAAAGAGAGATATTCTCTCATCATCTTTGCCATAACATCTTGGCAACAACAGCTCCACCGGTCCATCACCCTGATTTCAACTTGAAACCAATTCCCCTCAACTAACAAATAAATGGCACACACCCACACTTACTTTCTTGTTTTTCTTCCACAGTTCTGCATTCATTTAACCTAGGGACGACTCGAACAAAAGTATCTAATATTAGCTAGACTGAGGAAAACAACTTTGAATTTATGCAAGGCATTCATCTTCTATTATTGACTTTACTAAATCACTAAACTTCCCTGTATCGGAGAGTGATAAATATGTACATAATTTGGAACTACTTTCAAATGTAGTTTGAAATCCGATTAAGTAGCTCTACAGTGTCTCTGAATGCCTGCAGAATGGCATCTGGTTAAGCCATTCACTATTTACAGTTAAACAGGCCAACACAGGCAGTTACAACATCCTGCACTTTCATTTCAGGGTGAATGATTTCATTTCTCAGAATAATTAGCCCAGGGTTCACATAAGAGTCTAAACAACAGAATGTTTAAACATGCCAAATGTGACAGTTCAGGAGACTGACATTTAGAAATTTTGGGCGGCACAGTGGCGAGCACTGCAGCCTCACAGCTCCAGGGACCCGGGTTCAATTCTGGGTACTGCCTGTGCGGAGTTTGCAAGTTCTCCCTGTGACCGCGTGGATTTTCGTCGGTTGCTCCGATTTCCTCCCACAGCCAAAGACTTGCAGGTGATATGTAAATTACCCATTGTAAATTGCCCCTAGTGTAGGTAGGTGGTAGGGAATATGGGATTACTGTAGGGTTAGTATAAATGGGTGGTTCTTGGTCGGCGCAGACTTGGTGGGCCGAAGGGCCTGTTTCAGTGCTGTATCTCTAAAAAAAAAAATTTACAGGAAGCACCTGTAACTAGAAAGAATTCTAAATTTAAGTTTCATTGCTACTAATGCTAATCTCCACATTGCTATTAGCCTAAATTGCAATATCGTAAAGGTATATACTGTACATTGAACCATCACAGTAACCTACATCCAACAACATGGGGAAAAATATGAACACTGTCTTTAAGGTTCTCATTGTAGATATGGCCGCAACTGTCAGATCATTGTACCTTGGATCTTTTCATATAGCCTCAAGACAATTTCAGAACACTGATCTTTTAGTGTAAAGCAATAGTATGCACAACATAATGTTCCACTTCCTGAATCACATCCAAGTGGACAAGAACAAACCCACTGAGCATTTATGTACGAGTTTGCAACCTTCAATCCACAAGTGATAACTTCATAAAGTATCACAGCAAGGCACGGTCAGGCATTTCTCTATGACAAAGGAATGAAAAGATTCTTTGATAAAGTAATAGAGGGTTAATGAAGGTACTGTAGATGTATATATGGACCTGCAAAAGGCATTTGATAAATGCTAATAATTTGTTCGGAAAATAGAGGCACATGGACAGTGATAACTTAGAAATGTAACCGGCTAAGGGACTGAAGCAATGGTAAATGGATGCTTTTCTAACTGGGGAGAAGAATGCAGCTGAGTCACCAAGGATCATATTAGGACCATTGCTTTTTTGTTATATGAGCTGGACTTGGGCACAGGGGGTACAATTTTGAAGTTTGTGAGCGATACAAAACTTGACAACGTACTAAATGGTGAGCAGTACAGTAGAAGACTTCAGCAGGACAGACTGGTGAAATAGGCGACAACATGGCAGATACAATTTAATGTGGATAAGTGTGAAGTGATGCACTTTGGGAGAAAAAGCATGCAGTATAGTATAAATGGAACTATTTTGAAGCAGTTGCAAGAGTAGAGGGACCTAGGGGTGCATATTCACAAATCCTTGAAGGTGGTTAGGCAAGTTGATAAAGGTAGTTGAGAAAGTGTGTGGGATACTTATTGAAAATACAAAAAACAAGGAGTCATACTGAACTTTTACAAATCATTGGCTAGGCCTCAGATGGGAGTATTACATACAAATTTGGTCACCACACTTGAGAATAGATGTCAAGGCCTCGAAGAAGGGACAGAGGAGGTTTACGAGGATGATACCAGGTATGAGGGACTTTACTTAAGTGGAGGGATTTGGGATTTTTCTCCTCAGAGCAAAGGAGGTTAGGGGAGACCTAATAGTTATTCAGAATTATGTGGCGTTTTGAAAGAGAAAATGGAGAGGAACCCAACTCTCGCAAGTGGGTCAGTACCAGAGATCTTGGATTTATAGTAATTGACAAAAGAACTAGAGGGGAAATGAAGATCAATTATATTCAGTGAATAAAGAAACAAAATCACACTATCTCCAAGTCACATGTGCTGGATAATCACAATAGTTACTAGATTGTTGATTTTGGGGGGGGGGGGATTATTCCCCTAGAAAAGCTATCTGAAACATTTTGCAATAAATCATATTTGCTGCTTACCCAAAATTCACAAGTAAACTGTCTCCTGGTTCTCATGTCGCTTTAGGGCTCATACTCATTGGACTTTAGGAAAATGTGAGATGATCTTATTGAAACATACATGATTCTGAGGGGGGCTTGACAGCATAAATGCTGAGAGGATGTTTCCCATCGTGGAAGCATTTAGAACTAGGCGGCACAATTTAAGAAGAAGGCATCTGCCATTTAAGACTGAGATGCGGAAGAATTTCTTCTCTCAGAGAGTTGCGAATCTTTGGAATTCTCGACCCGAGAGCAGTGGAGGCTGGGCCACTGAATATATTCAAAGCTGAGCTGGGCAGATATTTAATTTGCAAGGGAGTCAAGGGTTATGGGGGTCAGGCAGGAAAGTGGAGTTACAGCCCTAAGAGATCAGTCATGATCTTATTGAATGGTGCAGCAGGCTCAAGGGGCCAAATGGCCTACTTCTGCTCCTACTTCTTACGGTCTTATGTAGGGCAGCGTTGTCCAATAGAAATTGCTGACTCCCCACAGCTGTGGCTTTGGGATAGGGCACTAATTTTAGTAGAAAACATCTTGCATGCAATACCTATAATTAAGGAAGCAAAGTTGTCACAACAATCAAAACAAACTTCCAAACTCTGTTTACCATCTATTTCACCAAGAAATATACAAAAACATTACACGTGCATGTGCCATGCAAATGAGCACTGAGATCATATGTCCAACAACTGTGTTAGATACTCATTCTTCATTTACTAATTAAATGTAATTAGCCACATCTTGATTCCCAATTAGCCAGATGCGGCTAGTGACCAAAGTACTGGACGGCACAGTTTGAGCCCACATAGCAACCTGAAGGTGACCTACAAACTATGAACTGAGAGAGGGGAATATGCAACGAGACCTGGGTGTTCGCGTACACCAGTCGCTGAAGGTAAGCATGCAGGTGCGGTAAAAAAGGCAAATGGTATGTTGGCCTTCATAGCGAGAGGATTCAAGTACAGGAGCAGAGATGTCTTGCTGCAATTATACAGGTCCCTGGTGAGGCCACAACTGGAATGGTGTGTGCAGTTTTGGTCTCCTTATCTGAGGAAGGATGTTCTTGCTATCGAGGGAGTGCGGCAAAGGTTTACCAGACTGATTCCTGGGATGGCAGGACTGACGTCTGAGGAGAGATTGAGCCGGTTAGGATTATATTCACTGGAGTTCAGAAGAGTGAGGGGGGATCTCATAGAAACCTATAAAATTCTAACAGGACTTGACAGGGTAGATGCAGGAAGGATGTTCCCAATGGTGAGGGAGTCCAGAACTAGGGGTCATAGTCTAAGGATGCAGCGTTAACCTTTCAGGACTGAGATGAGGAGAAATTTCTTCATCCAGAGTGTGGTGAGCCTGTGGAATTCGCTACCACAGAAAGCAGTTGAGGCCAAAACAGCTCTTGGAGCGAAAGGGATCAAAGGGTATGGGGGGAAAACGGGAACAGGTTACTGAGTTAGACGATCAGCCATGATCATAATGAATGGCATAGCAGGCTCGAAGGGCCAAATGGCCTACTCCTGCTCCTATTTTCTATGTTTATGCTTCTATGTAAGACGATACAAATGCAGTTCTAACCCTGGCTGCTGGTGGGCGAAGCAGAGGATGAGAGTGTTGACTTCCTCCCATTGGGAGTTATGCCTGGCTGCTGCTCAGGGCTCCCTCACAGACACACAGCTGAGCTTGGTCGCGAGAGACTACTGACACAGATCAGCATTCCAGTGCCACACTGTACCACACAAATGTTGTCTCTTGAGAAGTAAATGTTATTAAACTGACTTTACTGATGGGCTGCTCTTTCTTCCTTCACTCCCTCACCAAACCATTTAATTTACTAAGCTGAATTATTAGAAAATTAAAAAGGTGCTCCAGTAGAGACAAGCCAAAACTGTTTCAACCTCTTCGGTATATAATGTATCCAGTAGTCTTCAGTATAGATTCCTGTATTTCTGGTGTCAGCAATGTTATTTCTAATAAGTCACCATGAACTAGAAATTGAGTACAATTGTAGGGTCAGTGCAGACTCGGACCCAAGATCCCAACAGTGTAAGACTACCTACTACTTTTATCCATCACTAGATCCATTTTCAGCTACATAGAAAGACAGTGTATCTTGATACAGATTCCTACACATTCCAAGTAGAAGCATGTTCAGGATCTTCTTGCATGGCTGACTACACACTTTCTGCTGGCATAACCAGCTGTTTATCGCAACAATCTCCTGATGCCTAACATGTGCTGACAGCACTGAAATTTCAGCCCCTTATCTTTAATGGTGGAATTAGCAATTTGCAATTGATTTATCTGGGGCATTTATGGAGTGTGGATCTGTGCCAGGACCCCGCCATCTACAATTTGTTGAGTAACATCTTCTCTGTTCCGCAAGCCTGTACCTCAAGGATATCGCCTCCTGAATGCTTTAATAGATAGCACAGAAATTGATATTTTTAGGTTGTCAACAGGGGTGAAGAGAGTTTTTTCTAATTTGGGCTGCACCTTTTAAAACCTACACAAAAATTCATCTACCTCTGACCATATTTTGAAAGAATTTCTTGCAGCAAGGATGTTTTGCCCCCTCTATGCCTCAATGAGTGGTAAATATTTATTTCCAAACATATGCAACCCACTATCTGCCAAGACCATTAAAAACAGCATTTCATCGGAGGGTTAGAGTCAAAGAGTCATACAGCACATCATGTCTGTGCCAGCCATTAAGCACCTATCTATTCTAATCCCATTTTCCAGCACTTAGCCCGTAGCCTTGTATGCGATGGCGTTTCAAGTGCTCATCTAAATACTACTTAAATGTTGTGAGGGTTCCTGCCTCTACCATCCCTTCAGGCAGTGTTTTTCAGATTCCAACCACCCTCTGGGAGAAAAATATTTTCCTCAAATCCCCTCTAAACCTCCTGCCCTTTACCTTAAACCTATGTCCCCTGGATATTGACACTTCCACTAAGGGAAAAAGATCCTTCCTATCTATCCTATCAATGCCCCTCATAATTTCATATACCTGAAGCAGGTCCTCCCTCAGCCTTCTCTGCTCGAAGGAAAACAACCCTAGCCTATCCAATCTTTCTTCATAGCTGAAATGCTCCAGCCCAGGCAACATCCTGGTGAATATCCTCTGCACCCTCTCCAGTGAAATCACATCCTTCCTAAAGTGTGGTGACCAGAACTGTACACAGTACTCCAGCTGTGGCCTAACTTGCGTTTTATACAGCTCCGTCATAACCTCCCTGCTCTTATATTCTATGCCTCGGCTAATAAAGGCAAGTATCCCACATGCCTTCCCAACCACATTATCTACCTGTACTGCTGCCTTCAGTGATCTATAGACAATAACACCAAGGTCCCTCTGACCCTCTGTACTTCCTAGGATCCTACCATCCATTGTATATTCCCTTGTCTTGTTAGTCCTCCCAAAATGCATCACCTCACACTTCTCAGGATTAAATTCCATTTGCCACTGCTCTGCTCATCTTACCAGCCCATCTACATCATCCTGTAATCTAAGGCTTTCCTCCTCACTATTTACGATACCACCATTTTGATGTCATCTGCAAATTTACTGATCATACCTCCTATATTCACGCCTAAATAATAAATGTACACTACAAATAGCAAGGGTCCCAGCACCAATCCCTGCAGTACACCAATGGTCACAGGCTTCCAATCGCAAAAACAACCCTTGACCATCACCCTCTGCCTCCTGCCACTAAGCCAAATTTGGACCCAATTTGCCAAATTGCCCTGGATCCCATGGGCTCTTACTTTCTTAACCAATCTCCCATGTGGGACCTTATCAAAAGCCTTGCTGAAGTCCATGTAGACTACATCTCTGCCTTACCCTCATTTACACATCTAGTCACCTCCTCAAAAATTTCAATCAAGTTTGTTAAACACGATCTCCCCCTGACAAAGCCATGCTGACTATCCTTGCCTAATCCCTGTCTCTCCAAGTGGAGATTAATCCTGTCCCTCAGAATTTTTTCCCAATAGTTTCCCTACCACTGATGTTAGACTCACTGGCCTGTAGTTATCTGGTTTATCCCCGCTACCCTTCTTGAATAATGGTACCACATTACTGTGCTCCAGTCCTCTGGTACCTCTCCTGTAGCCAGAGAGAATTTGTAAATTTGTGTCAGAGCCTCCCTTGCCTGGGATATTTCTAATATGGACCTGGGGATTTATTCACTTTTAAGCCCGCTAAAACAGCTAATACCTCCCCCCTTTCAATGCTAATTCATTCAAGTAAGCTGGGTGGGAGTGTGAGCTGTGAGGAGGATGCAGAGAAGCTCCAGTGTGATTTAGACAGGTTGAGCGAGTGGGCAAATACATGACAGATGCAGTATAATGTGGATAAACGTGAGGTTATCCACTTTGGTGGCAAAAACAGAAAGGCAGATTATCTGAACGGTGATAGACTGGGAAAGGGGGAGGTGCAGTGAGACCTGGGCGTCCATGTACACCAGTCGCTGAAAGTAAGCATGAAGGTGCAGCAGGCAGTTCAGGCGGCAAATGGTGTGTTGGCCTTCATAGCGAGAGGATTTGAATACAGGAGCAGGGATGTCTTGCTGCAATTATACAAGGCCTTGGCGAGACCACATCTGGAGTACTGGTGCAGTTTTAGTCTCCTTATCTGAGGAAGGATATTCTTGCTATAGAGGGAGTGCAGCAAAGGTGCACCTGACTGATTCCTTGATGGCAGGACTGACGTATGAAGAGAGATTGGGTTGATTAGGCTTGTATTCGCTAGAGTTTAGAAGAATGAGAGGGGATCTCATAGAAACCTACAAAATTCTAACAGGACTGGACAGACTAGATGCGGGAAGGATGTCCCCGATGGCAGGGGAGTCCAGGACCAGGGGTCATGGTCTAAGGATAAGGGGTAAGCCATTTCGGACTGAGATGGGGAGAGATTTCTTCAACCAGAGAGTAGTGAACCTGTGGAATTCTCTACCACGGAAAGCAGTTGAGGCCAAATCATTAAATATATTCAAGACAGAGTCAGATATAGTTCTTAGGGCTAATAGGATCAAGTGATACGGGGAGAAAGCGTGAACAGGTTTCTAAGTTTGGATGATCAGCCATGATCGTATTGAATGGCGGAGCAGGCTCGAAGGCCTACTTCTGCTCCTATTTTTCTATCTTTCGAAGTATATCACAATCCCCCTCCCTGATCTCTGCACCGACATTGTCCTTCTCCATAGTGAACACAGATGCAAAGTAATCATTTAAAACCTCACCTATGTCCTCCGGCTCCACATACAGACCTCTGGTCCCTAATGGGCCCTACTCTTTCCCTGGTTATCCTCTTGCCCTTAATATACTTATAAAACGCCTTAGGATTTTGTTTTATCTTGTCTGCCAGTGTTTTTTCATGTCCCCTCTTCACTCTCCTAATTACTTTTTTTTTAAAGTATCCCCACCTTACACTTTCTATACTCCTCTAGGGCCTCCGCTGTTTTCAGCGCTCTGAATATGCCATAAGCCTCCTTTTTTTTTTCCTTATCCAATCCTCTCTATATCCCTGGACATCCAGCGTTCCCTAGACTTGTTGGTCCTACCCTTCACCTTTAGGGGAACATGTTAGCCCTGAACTCTCACTATTTCCCTTTTTGAACGACTCCCACTGGTCTGATGTAGACTTTCCGACAAATAGCTGCTCCCAGTCCACTTTGGCCAGATCCTGTTTTATCATGCTGAAATCGGCCTTCCCATAATTCAGGACTTTTATTTCTGGTCCCTCTTTGTCCTTTTCCATAACTACCTTAAATCTTACAGAGTTTGGTCACTATCCCCGAAATACTCCCCCACTGACACTTTTACCCCTTGTCCGGCTTCATTCCATAGGATTACAAAGAACAAAGAACAGTACAGCACAGGAACAGGCCATTCGATCCTCCAAGCCCACACCAATCTTGATGCCTGTCTAAACTAAAACTTTCTGCACTTCTGGGGACCGTATCACTCTATTCCCATCCTATTCATGTATTTGTCAAGATGCCTCTTAAACTTCGCTTTCGTACCTGCTTCCACCAACTCCCCCCAGCAGCAAGTTCCAGGCACTCACCGCCCTCTGTGTAAAGAACTTGCCTCGCACATCCCCTCTAAACTATGCCCCTCGCACCTTAACATTTGTCCAGTACCGCCCCTTCTCTTGTTGGACTTTCTACGTACTGGCTCAAAAAGCTCTCCTATATGCACTTTAAGAATTCCGCCCCCTTTAAGCGTTTTGCACTAAGACTATCCCAGTTGATATTGGGGAAGTTGAAATTAATTAACTAAGTTGAGAAACCCAGGTGATGGCCGAATCCCATAATGCAGGTCATCACCAAGTTTAAAAACATTAAAGAGACAAGAGAGATTAATTATGTTTGCGCCATACAAGTGCCAGGTAATGACCATCTCCAACAAGAGGGAATTTAACCAACTTTCCAAGATGTTCAACAGCCATCGCTGAATCCCCCACTATCCACATCTTGGGGGGTTACAATTGCCTGGAAACTTAACTGGACCAGCCATATTTATGCTGTGACTACAAGAGCAGGTCAGAGGTTGGGAATTCTGCAGCGAGTAACTCACCTCCTGACTCCCCACAGCCTGTCCACAAGGCACAAGTCAGAAGCGTGATGGAATACTCTCCATTTGTCTGGACGAGTGCAGCTCCAAACACTACCCAGGACAAAGCAGCCTGCTTCATCAACACTCTATCCATCACCTTAAACATTCAGTCCCTCCACCAATGGCACACACTGGCAACAGTGTGCACCATCTAAAAGATGCACTGCATCACTTCCTAAGGCTCCTTCGTCAGCGCCTTCCAAACCCACAACCGCAACCACCTAGCAGAACAAGGGCAGCAAACGGATGAGACCACCACCATCTGCAAGTTCCTCTCCAAGCCAAACACCATCCTAACTTGGAAACATATCACCGTTCCTGGATTGTCGCTGGGTCAATCTACTGTCACTGGGTCAAAATCCTGGAACTTGCTTCCCAACAGCACTGTGGGCATGCCTTCACCAGAAAAATTGTAGCAGTTCAAGGCAGCGACAAACCACCACCTTCTCCAGGGCAATTAGGGATTGGCAATAAATGCTGGCCTTGCCCGCGATGCTCACATCGCATGAACGACTACAAAAAAATGTTAGTAGCGATTAGATGGCACCAAGTTTGGGTTTTAAAAGGCAAGATTGCAGGGAAAAGTAGTTCTTGGGGAAAAGAGTGATTTAGAGCAGGATGTTCCCCGTTGGTAGTCTTGATTTCAACATTTGGGGGGGGGGGGGGGTAAGTAGGGAGGAGAAACAGTGCAGCTTGAAAGAATGAGAGATGAAAGCAAGAGACTGCAATAGAAATAAAGGGGAGAATCTGAAGCAGGTTAATCAATATTGCTTTCAAACGCCTCGGATTGGAACCTAGAGTGAAGTGCATCAAAGCAAATAAGTTGCTACCACAAAATGGGAGCAAAGTCATGACGCATTTCATTAGCGAGGACAGGATATGGGTATACACTCATTATACATGTGAACACACAATGTGTGCTGCTCTGTAACTTTCTGCATCACCCAATAGTGGGAAAATTGCAGTAAATTACCTTAGGATGACTTAACGTGCCAGGTGGTCAGTTTCACATGGGCATTCACAAAGGCAGAGGAACAAGTCCATCCTCCATTTCAGCAAAGAAACATTGGCCCAGAATAGTAATAATGATGAGGCCAACAGTGCTCACCATTATTACTGGGTAAAACTGACAGGAACTTCTGCTGTCTGCATGTGCACAGTTAAAGGTGGAAATCCAGACATTGTTGTCAGGATTACCCTGCTTCTCCACAAGCTGCGCTGTTGCAGACTTCACCAATAGAATCATCACAGAAATCACGGTTAAGGAATGAACTCAAAGTAATTAATCTATTATTGCACTAAAGATCATGAAAAACCTACACCTGGTTCCTACAGGAAGAACTGAGTTAATAACATAGTAACTCATAATTGCTGAACAAGGTCTCTGGTCCTGAAAAAATAATTTTACAAGTGTGGAGTCTTATTCCCTTAGGAGAAAGTTAATTGTTGTAATCTATATTTCATGTTTTTTACTTCCTGCTGTGTTCTCTGTGAGAATCGTTCAATCTGGTTGGCTGATCAGCCACCCTGCTGCTTTCCCCATTCACAGATCCCCTGTAGAAGGCAGCAAATTCAAACTGACATCAGAAAAGATCCCACTAAAATTCTGAGGGCAGCTCTTTGAGACAAACAGCAAATGCTGTTCCTTCGCCACTGACTGGAAAATTCAGGCCAATATGTTACAGGACAAGATGAAGGGGAGGAAAAAAGGAACCAAGCGTGCAACAACCAAAATGTAAACTGCCAGTATTCAATTCACTCTTTGATCACTTAACCTTGTGCTAAATTTAAAAATTGTTTTTGAAACTTCAGAAAATTAACACTGTGACTTTACCTACCCATTCAAATCTAATTATATTTCTGGGTTTCAGGCATGCACTTAAAGCATTTACATTTAGAGCAAACTGTATTATTTCAAAACATCTCACATTAGTTGTTTATAGCCAGCCATAAAAAATATTCAACTTCCGATTAGCATTTCCAAACATTTTAACACAGGGGTTAGAGGACATTTTAATTGCCATGACATGGAAGACAACACAAACCTATAAAGATGGAAAATTGAGTTTGCGCTAATTTTTTTTATATATAAATAAGCAATAATGTCTAGATTTCCCATTTCACTCTCTCTCTCCGTCAGCTGTTCCATCATAACAATAGGAATGCTAATCCCCATGATAAGACATACACTTACCCATTCAATATTGGCTAGACTGCTATTAGGCACAAACAGGACAAAAAAACAGAATCAGAAATATTTAACACATCTGTTCAAAGCTACCACTGATCTTTCAAGTGGCAAACTGACAGCAAAAATTTTCAAAATCATTAAAGGGGATGTCTTTAAACCAAGAGGAGGTATGGCAAAACAGAATTTAGATTTAACAACTTTACAGAGAGGTTGGTGAATATATGGAGTGTGTGGGGGCAAACTGTGTCAGTAAATATAAGATGTAATTAGATACACATTTGGAAAAGAAAGGGTTTGATGGAAAGAATGGTTTATGGGATGTTTCAAGCTGAAGTCTGTTAAAGCAGTATATATTTCTATGTGCCTTCACAGTGCATTGCATCCACCAACACACTATAAGCGGAGTTATTGTGGATATACCATTATCAACACATTCAGAAAGCCATGGGACGTCATTACAATTTACTTGCATCACAACAGCAAGTAAATGCTGTTCACTGTAGTGTTTTCTATTCAAAGCAGCAATATCTATAAATAGAAACCTAAAGGGAAACTAAACACTTTTACAGTGAGGAGAGAAAAAAAAAATTCTTTACACTGGTCACTCAAAGAACAAAAGGTTAACTGCCTTATAACTTTTATTATTACACAGATGCTGAACCTTGACTTTGGAGGCAGTTCCATGTAAAAAGTTCCCAAAAATACATCAGTGACTCCTGTAGGAATCCATATTTTCCAAACCCACAAACCATTCAAAACAAAGAATCTAAAGAATTTAAAAGGAGCTATAAAAATTCCTAAGTATAGTGCTGTCTACATATGGACTAAACACAAAGGGAAGGCCCATAAAACAAGCCTTGTGCCTCAATTACTTCAAAAAGGTGGCTCTTCCAAGGAACATTTGGCAACACTGTAATTTGATAAGAGTATGACATCCAACTCGTGTGTTTTTTCTGTTGAAAACAATGCGATTATAAAGTGCGAATATGAACATAATTTTCTTTTTAAAGAGATGAAAGGTACTAAAAGTAAGCAATTAAAAGACAACCTGACAGCTCCAAGTTCAAATACAATCTAGTCAGAAATATGCCCCGCACACCCCAAACTATTCTGATTGGGAGCAGTGCAAATATAATGTCCAGTGGACTTCACCGATATGAAGGAACAGTTAAAACAAATTGACTGAGGAAAACTGCAGACACCTCAGTGGAGGACAAATGGAACAACTTCAAAGGCATACTCAAGAACTTTAAAGATAAATATATATCTAGGACTAGCAAGCATAGGCTAAACAAGCACGCTCCAAAAGACCTGATTATTAGAAGCGAAATAAGGAACCTAACCACAAAGCTGGAAAGAAAAAGGAGTGAGTATACTTTGAAGAACACAGGATCAGACAGAAATATGCCTGAAAAATGAGCAGAGGAGGAAACAGAAATGTAGAAATAGTCATTTGGTAGTACAGAACTTGAGTATTGCTGTAAATAGAGACATTTTGCCGAAGCTTTTCATCTTGTAGTCCTCAGGACAATTCACAAGAATACCAATGTAAGAGAAGCAACAAATTTATATTGTATGAGAGGAGAGTGCTGATTGGTTGGCAAGTGGACACTGATAGGTAGAGGCGTTGCCACCAATTTATGGTGACTGACAGTTAACTGCCAAGCTGTGTCTGAAATCTGAACCAGGCAGCTCGACTCTGATTGGTCAAGGCATTGCCTTGAAGAATGAACCAGCAAATGGCTCTCACTTATTTTGTTTAGCTGAAACAGGTGCAATGTATGTACATGTTCTTTCTGTCTGCAAGGAAGATGGCCCTATGTATAAATATATGTAGCTTCCAGTACAAACATGTCCCAATGTTCAATGGTCAACAGGCCGTACCCAACCAGCCTATGCTCGCAAAACTCAAAACACAGTGTCCAACATTCGATGTGATTCCACGATTGGACAACATTTGCTAAACATTCCTCAGTGTGCTTAGAATTACGCAGACAACCAATTTAAGATCATCAGTTGGGCTCGCAGAGTCGTGCATTTGCACGTACTGGAAGCTACATATATTAATACATAGGGGCCCGTTCTTTGCAGACAGCAAGAACATGTACACATGTACACAGTGGCGCGTAGGACGGCACAGTGACGCAGTGGTTAGCACCGCAGCCTCACAGCTCCAGCGACCCGGGTTCAATTCTGGGTACTGCCTGTGTGGAGTTTGCAAGTTCTCCCTGTGTCTGCGTGGGTTTCCTCCGGGTGCTCCAGTTTCCTCCCACATGCCAAAGACTTGCAGGTTGATAGGTAAATTGGCCATTAGAAATTGCCCCTAGTATAGGTAGGTGGTAGGGAAATATAGGGACAGGTGGGGATGTGGTAGGAATATGGGTGGTTGATGGTCGGCACAGACCCGGTGGGCCGAAGGGCCTGTTTCAGTGCTGTATCTCTGAACTAAACTAAAACTAAACTAAACACATTGTACCTGTTTCAACTAAACAGAATAAGTGACAGCCATTCGCTGGTTCATTCCTCAGGGCAATGCCTTGACCAGAGTCAAGCTGTCTGGTTTAAATTTCAAACAAGCTTGGCAGTTAATTGTCAGTCATCATAAACTGGTGCATTCTCTATGGCAATGCCTCTACCTATCAGAGTCCACTTGCCAACTAATCAGCATTCTCCTCTCATACAATATAAATTTGTTGCTTCCCTTACATTGGCATTCTGACAAGTTCTCCTGAGGAGTACAACATGAAAAGCTTCGACAAAATGTCTCTATTTTCAGCAATACACAAGAAATGTAGAAAGAGAAACAGCTACAGATGTTAAAACAAAAAACGAGAAATTGCTCCAGTACTATATTTAAAAAAGACTTGCATTTCTAAAGTGCCTTTCTTGACCTCAGGACATCCCAAAGTACCGCACAGCCAATGAAGTACTTTTGATATGTAGTCACTGTTGTAATGTAGAAAAGCGGCAGCAAGTTCTCACAAACAGCAATGTGACAATGATCAGATTATCTGTTTCAGTGATGTTGATTGTGGGATAAATATTGGCCAGGACACTGGCGATAACTCCCCTGCTCTTGTTCAAAATAGAACTATGGGATTTTTCACATCCTCCAAGAGAGCAGACGGTGCCTCAGTTTAATGTCTCATTCAGAAGACAGCACCCTCAATAATGCAGCATTCTAGTGGAGTTTTAGCCCAGATTTGTGGGACTTCAACCCACAACAGCAAGGGTGCTGTTTCCTGAGCCACGACACTATAATAGCATGAGTACTGTTGGGATAAAGGCAGAAGTGCCGAGTGGATGATCCATCTCGGCCTCCTCCTGAGGTTCCCAGCATCACAGATGCCAGTCTTCAAGCAATTTGATTCACTCCACGTGATATCAAGAAATGACAGATGGCACTGGATACTTCAAAGGCTATGGGCCCTGACAATATTCCGGTAATAGTATTGAAGACCTGTGCTTAAGAACTTGCTGCGCCCCTAGCCAAGCTGTTCCAGTAGAGCTACAACACTGGCATCTACCCAGCAACGTGGAAAATTGCCCAGGTATGTCCTGTACACAAAAAGCAGGTCAAATCCAACCTGGCCAATTTCCACCCCATCAGTCTACTCTCAGTCATCAGTAAAGTGATCGAAGGTGTCATCGACAGTGCTATCAAGCGGCACTTGCTTAGCAATAACCTGCTCAGTGACGCTCAGCTTGGGTTCCGCCAGGGCCACTCAGCTCCTGACCTCATTACAGCCCTGGTTCAAACATGGACAAAAGAGCTGAATTCAAGAGGTGAGGTGAGAGTGACTGCCCTTGACATCAAGGCAGCATTTGACAGAGTATGGCATCAAGGAGCCCTAGCAAAACTGGAATCAGCGGGAATGAGGGGGGAAAACTCTCCACTGGTTGGAGTCATACCTAGCACAAAGGAAGATGGTTGTGGTAATTAGAGGTCAATCATTTCAGCTCCAGGACATCACTGCAGGAGTACCTCAGGGTAGTGTCCTAGGCCCAACCATCTTCAGCTCCTACATCAATGACCTTCCTTCAATCAGAAGGTCAGAAATGGGGATGTTCGCTGAAGATTGCACAATGTTCAGCACTATTTGTGACTCCTCAGATACTGAAGCTGTCCGTGTAGTAATGCAGCAAGACCTGGACAATATCCAGGCTTGGGCTGATAAGTGGCAAGTAACATTCGCGCCCCACAAGTGCCAGGCAATGACTATCTCCAACAAGAGAGAATCTAACTATCTCCCCTTGACATTCAATGGCATTAACATCGCTGAATCCCCCACTATCAACATCCTAAAGGCTACCATTGACCAGAAACTGAACTGAAGTAGCCATACAAATACCATGGCTACAAGAGCATGTCAGAGGCTCGGAACCCTGTGGTGAGTAACTCACCTCCTGACTCCCCAAAGCCTGTTCACCATCTACAAGGCACAAGTCAGGAGTGTGATGGAATACTCTTCACTTGCCTGGATGGGTGCAGCGCCAACAACACTCAAGAAGCTCAACACCATCCAGGACAAAGCAGCCCACTTGATTGGCACCCCATCCACCACCGACACAGTGGCAGCAGTTTGTACTATCTACAAGATGCACTGCAGCAATGCAACAAGGCTCCTTAGATAGTACCTTCCAAACCCGCAACCTCTACCACCTGGAAGGACAAGGGCAGCAGACGCATGGCAACACCACCACCTGCAAGTTCCCCTCCAAGCCATACACCATCCTGACATGGAACTATTTCACCCTTCCTTCACTGTCACTGGGTCAAAATCCTGGAACACTCTTCCTAATAGCACTGTGGGTGTACCCACGCCACATGGACTGCAGCGGTTCAAGGCAGCGGCTCATTACTACCTTCTCAAGGGCAATTAGGGATGGGCAATAAATGCTGTCCTAGCCAGTGACGCCCACATACCATGAATGAATAAAAAAAGAACCTTAGAGGATGACAAATGGGGAATAAAATCTATACTTATTGCTTCTTTGAGGTAAACATTATAGAGGGTCATAGCATCATACCCTCCACATAGGCACAGATAATCTCAACAATCCACAAAGACTTCAAATGAATGAGACAGAGGCTGTAGACAGGCTTGCAAAACTCAAAGCAAACAAATCTATGGGGACTGATGTTTCTCTTCGTCCCCTGGGATAAATAACAAGTGATTAAATGCATAAAGTGCTGATTAGCATTATAAGAGGGTCAATGAACACTGTGGAGGTTCTACTTGATTGAAAACAAGTTGATGTAGTACTCAAATTCAAACAGATGCCAGATCTGATATAAGAAACTACAGATTCAACAGACCGACAGAAATGACAGGTAAAGTAATGGAATCAATGATCAGGAATGCATACAATTATCTGTATAAGAATTATCTGGTAAATAATGACCAGAACAAGTTCATAAGAAGTTAATTCCGCTAATCCAATCGACTAAAGTCTACCTTATGACATGGTGTACAGGGATTTCCAAAAAGCCTTTGACAAACGCCATGAAAGGCTGCTGCGTATGCTCACACCGCAAATAACACAGCACCTTTAACTTAATAAAACGCCCCAAGGTACTTCCCAGGAGTCTTATAAAGCAAAATTTGACACAAAGTCACAGGAGGAGATATTAGAACAGACAGCCAAAAGCTTGGTCAAAGAAGTAGACTTTAAGAGCAGCTTAAAGCAAGAAAGAGAGAGTCAGAGAGGTTTAAGGGAGGGAATTCTAGAGCTTAGGGCCCAGACAGCTAAAGGCATGGCCACCAATGCTGGAGTGATTAAAATCAGGGATAAAAAGGGCCAGAATTAGAGGATTGCAGATTATCTCAGCGGATTCTGGGGCTGGAGGGGATTACACAGATAGGGAAGGAAGAGGCCATGAAGGGACTTGTAAACAAGGATGATAATTTTAAAATTGAGACACTGCTTAACTGGGAGTCAGTGTAGATCAGCAAGCACAGGGATGATAGGCGAACGGGACTTGGTGCAAGTAAGGCCACAGGCAGCAGAGCTTTGGATGACCTCGAGTTTACGAAGGGTAGAATGTGGGAAACCAGCCATAAATGCGTTGGAGTCAAGTCCAGAGGTAACAGAGGCATGGATGAGGGTTTCAGCAGCAGATAAGCTGAGGCCGGGGCAGAGTCGGGTGATGTTACAGAGGTGGAAATAGGCAGGCTTGGGGATGGTGCAGAAGTGTGGTCGGAAGCTCATCTCAGCGCCAAGTAAGACACCAAGGTTGTGAAAAGTCTACTTCAGCCTCAGAAGTTGCCAGTGAGAAAGATGGAGTCAGCATTAAGGAACGGAGTTTGTAGCAAAAGCCAGTGGCTCAAGTGGAGAAAATTTCTGCTTACTCAGTACTGCATGTTGGACAAGCAGACTGATAATGTAGTGACAGTGGAGGAGTTGAGAGAAGTAGTGGTGAGGTATATTTAAGGCTGAGACAGACAGAATTTTGATCTCTCAGGCAATCAAGGAATATGTGGTGCAGGCAAGAAAGTACAATCGAGGCAGAAGATTAGCCATGATCATACTGAATGACAGAGCAGGCCCAAGGGGCCAAATGGTCTACTCCAGCTCCTGTTTTTATGTTATTAGAACGGAGTATTGTCAGCTTACATGTAAAAACCTATGCTGTATTTGATGTAGCTGAAGAGCAGCATGTCAATGAGAAATAGGAGGCCAAGGACACCAGAGGTAACGGTGCAGGATTATCAGTTAACATGGGGACCAAAAAGGAAGGTTGCGTGGTCAGCAGTTTAGTGGGAATAGGGTCGAGGGAGCAGGAGGTGGGTCTTATGGACAAGATGAGCTCGACGAGGGCAAGGGGAGATCACAGAATAATACAGTGCAGAAGAGGCCCTTCGGCCTATCGAGTCTGCACCGATGCATTAAAACACCTGGCCTAAGAGATGAGAGAGAAACTAGAGAACGATGTGAGATCAGGGCTAGGGCAGGTGGCATTTTAGAGGAAATTTGGCTCAACAGGCTAGGGCAAAGGGAAGGAAGTGTCTAAAATAGACAAACAGTGGTACCCACTGTTAGAAGAGCAATGAGAGGGCAGAGAAGAGAATATTGAGTCAATTATCTGATCGCACTTTGTGTTGGGACTCCTTGCTATTTCTGATTTATATCAATGACTTGGTCTCAAACTCAATGCAAAGTGGTCAAATTAACCAATATCAAACTTTGGAGGGGAAAGAGGGGAGTTGAGCAGGGCCTACAAAAGAGTTTAATATAATCTGTAACAAGGCAGATCAGCGGCATGCGAAATTTAATACCGGTATTAGCAGTGTAAGGTCCTGTACAATGGGAAAAATGGGTAACATAGATCTTTTGTGATGTAAAAATAGCTGAAAGAGATCTGGGGCTGTTAGTTGGCTCAGCATTTAGTATGTCAAAGCACTGAAGCAGCAATCAACAAAGCAAACAGAACACTGAACTAATACTACCAATCAGTTGAATATAAACCAAAGGAGGTCATGCTTGAACGGTACAGTCTGACTGCACTTTGAGTATTGTGCTCAATTTCTGTCACCAAGATGCAAAGAAACATTTGTGCTCTGGAAGCTGTTAAGTACAACAAGGCTGATTTCTATTATTAAAGAGCTGAACTAGGAGGGTAGATTAGAGAAACTGGGTGCTTCAGCTTAGACAGAAGGCAGCTAAGAAAGACCTTACAGAAGTACACAAAATGTTAAAAAGTATAATCTCTTGATAATACCTTCTGAAGGACAATTACGAATGGCCAATAAATGTTGGCTTTGCGAGCAGCCCGCACAGCCCATGAATGAATAAACATATTTTAAAAACACATTATTTCAAGTTTAACCATGACAGCTTACAAGAAAACGGAGGTTTAAACTGGTGAAGGGTAAATTTCAAGCCCAAACGACAAAGCTGCTTCTAATTTGGCATCAACTGGACAATATTATTCTAACAGGCCAGATGCTGCAGTAGAAAACAAAAGATTAACTCCAGCATGGGAACAGAAGAAATCATGGAAACTAAACCAATATACATAGCTGCAACACAATACAAATGGTTCTGAGGTACATCTATCTTATGTGATGGCTGACCCGTAAATTATAGACTAGGTTCTACATGTTGCAATGGTGGTGTCAGATGGTTGGTAGAAGCAGGTGGGTCAGAGGAACAAGGTGGAGAAACTGAAAATCAGAAGTTTTTCAAACTAGACCCCCTTAGCTCAGTGCTGACCTTCATAAAAATAAAATACTGCGGATGCTGGAAATCTGAAATAAAAACTGAAAATGCTGGAAATACTCAGGTCAGACAGCATCCATGGAGAGAGAAACAGAGTTCACATTTCAGGTCAAAAACCTTCATTCAGCTGAAAGGTTTTTGAGGCGATCTACACGTTTATTTCACAACAAGAATGGGCTGAAGTCAGTTGTACGCTTACATGATGTAGTTTAGCTTGTGTAAAAGAGTGAGATGCTCTTGGAAGTTTGCAGAGTCCCACATCCAGAAATAATGGTTTAATTTAGGGCGGCGCAGTGGTTAGCACCGCAGCGTCACAGCTCCAGGGACCCGGGTTCGCTTCCGGGTACTGCCTGTGTGGAGTTTGCAAGTTCTCCCTGTGTCTGCGTGGGTTTTCTCCGGGTGCTCCGGTTTCCTCCCACAAGCCAAAAGACTTGCAGGTTGATAGGTAAATTGGCCATTATAAATTGTCACCAGTATAGGTAGGTGGTAGGGAAATATAGGGACAGGTGGGGATGTTTGTTGGGAACATGGGATTAGTGTAGGATTAGTATAAATGGGTGGTTGATGTTCGGCACAGACTCGGTGGGCCGAAGGGCCTGTTTCAGTGCTGTATCTCTAATCTAATCTAATCTAAATTCAGACTGCAGCAGATTACTATGTTCACATTATCATCCAACAGAAATTCCATATGTAAAAATGCTCTTTTGAGTTCAGCTTTTGTTTTTAATAAGACGACAATTTTTTCCTATTTTGCTTCAAAAGATGTTCCAGTGAAAAAAGTCATTCTGAAATGAAAATTAAAGGAGGACTGGAGGGCAGGAATTTATCATACATTTGTGTAACAAAACTGGCAAACACTTAGGGGCACTTTGTTCGAATACATTTGGCATTTTTCATTGGTGTAATAGAAAGAATAGAGAACACAAGGCCCCAGATCTCCAGAAACAATCTCAACACGTCAAGAAACCATTGCAAGGGTGGGGGGGGGGGGGAAATCAGTAGAGTGATCAGGAGCAAAGATCTATGAATTTATCAAAAGGAGATAAACTAAAATAGCAGTTCATTCATGCGATAACTATGAATTGTTAGCTGTGATAAGCAATTTAAATGTTTAATATAGATGTTTGCAAATTCAGGGAAGTAAACCATTTGGATATCCAATGTTTTACACATAGTCAGTGCATAGTCTCTTCTATATGGTAGGTTATTTAATATTTCCTAATGTTCTCACTTTTTCTATTTAGTCCTCCTTTCTCTGCCTACCTTTAAGCAACATTCTGGGCTTAGCTTAGCCTTGGTAAGCAAATAAACACTGAATCAACCTTTGTCAAGAAATCCAAACTGCCTGCAACAATGGAAATCTATGTGCTATGTATGATGAGATCAAGAGGGCACTTGGTCCTACCATTACCAACGTTGCCCCGCTGAAATCGGCAGATGAAGTACTCACCAATAGAAGGAAACAGATGTCCCACTGGGCTGAACATTACTGTGAGCTGTACTCCCTTGAGATGGGCATCTCCCAGCTGCGCTCAATGCTCTTCCACAGCTTCCTGTTATGGATGGGTTCGATGCAGAATCCTCATCGCTTGAGCTTGAAAAGGCCATTGATTCCTTAGCAAACAGAAAGACACCAGCAAGGGTGGAATTTCAGCCAAACTGAAGCATGGAAAGGCCCATCTACTGCCACACCTTTGTGACCTCCTCCTTCTCTGTTGGAGGGTAGGATCTGATCCACAGAACATGCGTGACGCAAAAATCACCATGTTATAAAAAACCGAGGAGACTGAGCAGGATATTGCTGAGCAAGTGCCGCTTGATAGCACTGTATACAACCCCTTCTATCACTTTGCTGATGATTGGGCCTAGACTGATAGGGCGGTAATTGGCTGGATTGGATTTGTCCTGCTTTTTGTGCACAGGACATACCTGGGCAATTTTCCACATTGCCGGGTAGATGCTGGTGTTGTAGCTGTACTGGAACAGCTTGGCTAGGGCGCAGCCAATGCTTCTCCCAATTGGTATTCAACACAAGTACATAAAAAGGAAGAGAGTAGCTAAAACAGACACTGGTCCCACTATCAATATCCTGGGGGTTACCATTGACCAGAAACTGAACTGGACCAGCTTTATAAGCACTGTGGCTACCAGGGCAGGTCAAAGGCAGGGAATTCTGCAGCGAGTAATCCACCTCCTGACTCCCCAAAGCCTATCCACAAGGCAGAAGTCAGGAGTGTGATGGAATACTTTCCACTTGCCTGGATGAGTGCAGCTCCAACAACATTCAAGAAGCTCAACACCATCCAAGATAAAACAGTCTGCTTGATTGGCACTCCATCCATCACCTTCAATATTCACCCCCTTCACCACCAATACACAGTGGCAGCAGTGTGTACCATCTACAAGATGCACAGCAGCAATTCACCAAGGCTCCTTCGACAGCACCTTCCAAACCCACGACCTCTACCACCCAGAAGGACAAGGACAGATGATGAATGGGAACCCTACCATTTGTATATTCTCCTCCAAGCCATGCATCATACTGACTTGGACCTACATTGCTGTTACTTCCCAAAAGCACTGTGGTTGTACCTACACCACTTGGACTGCAACTCATCAAGGCGGAGGCTCACCATCACTTTCTCAAGGACAATTAGGGATGGGCAATAAATTCTGGCCTTGCCAGTGATGTTCACATCCCGTGAAAGAAGAAAAAAATTCCAAGTACCAAGCAATAACAATTTCCAATAGGAGAGAATCTAACCATCTCCCCTTGACATTCAACGGCATTAGCATTGCTGAATTCCCCCACCAACATCCTGAGTGTTACCACTGACCAGAAACTTAACTGGACCAGCCAAATAAATACTGTGGCTACAAGAGCAGGTCAGAGACTAAGAATTTTGCCGCGAATAACTCATCGCCTGACTCCCCAATGCCCATCCACCATCTACAAGACACAAGTCAGGTGTGTGATGAAATCTCTCCACTTGTGTGCAGTTCCAACAACAATCAAGAAGTTCGAAACCATCCAAGGCAAAGCAGCCCGCTTGTTCAGCACTCCATTCAACACCGGCACACGCTGGCAATAAGATGCACTAAGCAATTCCTTCGATAGCACATTCCAAACCTGCGGCCTCCACTGCCTTAAAGGATAAGAGCAGCAGACCCATGGGAGCACAACCATCTTAAAGTTCCCCACCAAGCCACACACCATCCTGACTTGGAACTGTATCGTTGTTCCTTTTCTGTCACTGGGTCAAAAACCTGGAAGCCCCGCCCTAACAGCACTGTCGTGTACCTACATTACGTGGTCTGCAGCGGTTCAAGATAGCAGCTCACCACCATATTCTGAAGAGTAATTAGGGATTGGCAACAAATACTGGCCTTGCTAGCAAAATGCTCACATCTCATGAATGAATAACAAAAAACATCTGTCCAATTCAATTGGGGGTTCCCGCAATTATAGCAATCGTTGCAAGGATTTCCTCATAAAGCTTGACTGGTTCAAATAGGCAGCACCCAACCTTAATGCAATTTGAACAGTATCATGTGGTGTTTTTTCTTAGGAACTTAAGACAAGGGAAAAGGGTTGAAAACTACATTGCTGAGCAAAGTGACATTGTCAGGATCGAACTGGTGAAGCAGATGAAGTTCAAGATAACCTAATCCTGTTTAATCAAACTATTATAAAAAAATAATCTAGAAAACTGAACTGAAAACTTCACAGAACCCAGCAATGAGTGAACAAAGAACAGCACAGCACAGGAACAGGCCATTTGTGCCCTCCAAGCCTGCGCCGATCTTGATGCCTGCCTAAACTAAAACCTTCTGCACTTCCGGGGACCGTACCCCTCTGTTCCCATCCTATTCATGTATTTGTCAAGATGCCTCTTAAACGTCATTATCGTATCTGCTTCCACCACCTCCCCCGGCAGTAAGTTCCAGGCACTCACCACCCTCTGTGTAAAGAACTTGCCTCGCACATCCCCTCTAAACTTTGCCCGTCTCACCTTAAACCTATGTCCCCTAGTAACTGACTCTTCCACCCTGGGAAAAGCTTCTGACTATCCACTCTGTCCATGCCGCTAATAACTTTGTAAACCTCTATCATGTCACCCCTCCACCTCCGTCCTTCCAGTGAAAACAATCCGAGTTTATCCAACCTCTCCTCATAGCTAATGCCCTCCAGACCAGGCAACATCCTGGTAAACCTCTTCTGTACCCTCTCCAAAGACTCCACGTCCTTCTGGTAGTGTGGTGATCAGAATTGCACACAATATTCTAAGTGTGGCCTGACTAAAGTTCTGTACAGCTGCAACATGACTTGCCAATTTTTATACTCTATGCCCCGACCGATGAAGGCAAGCATGCCGTATGCCTTCTTGACTACCTGATCCACCCGCGTTGCCACTTTCAGCGACCTATGGACCTGTACGCCCAGATCTCTCTGCCTGTCAATACTCCTAAGGGTTCTGCCATTTACTGTATACCTCCCACCTGCATTAGACCTTCCAAAATGCATTACCTCACATTTGTCCGGATTAAACTCCATCTGCCATTTCTCCGCTCAAGTCTCCAACCGATCTATATCCTGCTGTATCCTCTGACAATCCTCATCACTATCCGCAACTCCACCAACCTTTGTGTCGTCCGCAAACTTACTAATAAGACCAGCTACATTTTCCTCCAAATCATGTATATATACTACAAACAGCAAAGGTCCCAGCACTGATCCCTGCGGAACACCACTAGTCACAGCCCTCCATTCAGAAAAGCACCATTCCACTGCTACCCTCTGTCCTCTATGACTGAGCCAGTTCTGTATCCATCTTGCCAGCTCACCTCTGATCCCATGTGACTTCACCTTTTGTACCAGTCTGCCATGAGGGACCTTGTCAAAGGCTTTACTGAAGTCCATATAGATAACATCCACTGCCCTTCCTTCATCAATCATCTTTGTCACTTGCTCAAAAAACTCAATCAAATTAATGAGACACAACCTCCCCTTCACAAAACCATGCTGCCTCGCGCTAATAAGTTTGTTTGTTTCCAAATGGGAGTAAATCCTGTCCCGAAGAATCCTCTCTAATAATTTCCCTACCACTGACGTAAGGCTCACTGGCCTATAATTTCCTGGATTATCCTTGCTACCCTTCTTAAACAAAGGAACAACATTGGCTATTCTCCAGTCCTCTGGGACCTCACCTGTAGCCAATGAGGATGCAAAGATTTCTGTCAAGGCCCCAGCAATTTCTTCCCTTGCCTCCCTTAGTATTCTGGGGTAGATCCCAGGCCCTGGGGACTTATCTACCTTAATGCTTTGCAAGACACCCAACACCACCTCCTTTTTGATAACGACATGACTGAGACTATCTACACTCCCTTCCCTCGGCTCATCATCCACCAAGTCCTTCTCTTTGGTGAATACTGATGCAAAGTGCTCACTTAGTACCTCGCCCAATTCCTCTGGCTCCACACATAGATTCCCTTCTCTGTCCTTGAGGGGGCCAACCCTTTCCCTGGTTACCCTCTTGCTCTTTATATACGTATAAAAAGCCTTGGGATTATCCTTAATCCTGTTTGCCAATGACTTTTCATGACCCCTTTTAGCCCTTCTGACTCCTTGCTCAAGTTCCTTTCTACTGTCTTTATATTCCTCAAGGGATTCGTCTGTTCCTAGCCTTCCAGCCCTTACAAATGCTTCCTTTTTCTTTTTGACTAGGCTCACAACATCCCACGTTATCCAAGGTTCCCGAAACTTGCCAAACTTATCCTTCCTCCTCACAGGAACATGCTGGTCCTGGATTCCAATCAGCTGACATTTGAAAGACTCCCACGTCAGATGTTGATTTACCCTCTAACAGCCCCCCCCCAATCTAAATTCTTCAGTTCCTGCCTAATACGGTTATAATTAGCCTTCCCCCAGTTTAGCACCTTCACCCGAGGACTACTCTTATCCTTATCCACAAGTACCTTAAAACGTATGGAATTATGGTCACTGTTCCCGAAATGCTCCCCTACTGAAACTTCGACCACCTGGCCGGGCTCATTCCCCAATACCAGGTCCAGTGGTTTTCAATAAAGGATCAACTTATTCTGACAGAAGCATATAGCATTACAGAATACCATGTCATAATAAAAGGTTACTGCAATATAATAAACAGGCTTACATACTCAATTTTGTCAAAATATTTTATAAGCGAGGAATTAATCTTTACTTATTACTGCCAAATCACTATTACAAAACAACCACCAAAAGCAGAGGTTCCAACCATTTTACCTACTTGCAGCTTTTAGCCTTGTAAATTCAATTAAACCACTAAATTGGTCATAACTGTCCTCATTATCAATAAATCTCAGTTTTGTTAAGTTTCAAAATCCTACAAATTTCTCCATGGTTTCATTACCCCTCCCCCACCTCCCCACTGACATCTGCAACCTCCTGCAGCATTGTGGCCTAGCTTGTACTTCCAACACTGGTCTTCTGTATACTCTACTTCCACCTTGTCCTACCATTGTCTGTACTACTTTCAGCCATTACAACCCCCGGATTTCCCAACTCAGTTCCTAAAATTCTCACTTGCAACCTTTCTCCCCTTTTCAAAAATCTTCTCTAAACTTACCTTTTTGTACAAACCTTCAGTCACATCTCCTTATTCTCTAACTGCTGCTTCATATTTAATTGCTCTTGAAATATCAGGACATTTTCTTATAATAAAGGAGGTACATTAAAACCGGTTAATGTTATTCTTCAGTTACTCGTGACCAAGACAGGCTGAACTGAAAAATTTCAGGTCCAGAAAGCAGCAGTATGGAACATTTAGTCCACAAGCAGGACCCTGAGCTTCCGGTTGCTTGCCATTTCAACACTCTCCCCTGCTCTCATCTCTATCCTGGGCTTGCTGCAGTGTTCCACTGAACATCAACACAAGCTCAAGGAACAGCATCTCATTTTCCAATTAGGCACACTACAGCCTGCCTGACTGAACATTGAGTTCAATAATTTCAGAGCATGACGGACCCCCCATTTTACTTTTATTTTTAGTTATTTTTTCTTTTTTCTTTTGTTTACTTCATTTCATTGTAGTTTGTTCGGTTTGCTTACCCACTGTTTTTTTTCATGTTTGTACTTGCTGCTGCTCAGTCTTCAGTTCGTTTACACCCTATCTGTACTAATGCTTTGTCTTTCAACACACTATTAACATATTGTTTGCCTTCGCTTCATGACCTCTTGGTCAGCTATGTGTCCTTGTCCAATCTACACCTTCTCCTTTGTTATCTCTTGCCCCACCCCCGGCTCACTTGCTTATAACCTTTGACATTTCTAATATTTGCTAGTTCCGAAGAAGGGTCACTGACCCGAAACGTTAACTCTGCTTCTCTTTCCACAGATGCTGCCAGACCTGCTGAGTGGTTCCAGCATTTCTTGTTTTTATTTCAGATTTCCAGCATCCGCAGTATTTTACTTTTATTTTAGTATGGAACATTTACTATGTGTGGTACATTTCCTTTTCTCTTTGGTCACTTCTCAATTCATCAGAAAGCTGCAAAGGAATAGGAATTCAAAATCTCTCAGTGGACAGTTCGGAACAGCTCTAACTGATACATCTAAATGCCTACTCATGATATTTTCCCGAGAGGTAAAAGTTCCCTCAATATACAGGAGATTAAAACAGTCTCCGTGTCTAACTAAATGAGACACAAACAGAATCAGCTGCTAAATACAAGACATTATCTTTACCTCATTTATGAGAAAGATTTTCAATAAAACTGATCATTTCTTGAAGTCAACAGAACAGTACATCAAGAATATTTCATCCTGGATTACCAATAAGTTTTTGATGAAGTGCCACAAAGGACTGTGTGCTTAAAATGAAGTCCAATGACAGTAACAGTGATAGATTGCAAATAGGCTAACAAATTAGTAGGCAAATTTTTCTTTAAATGGGCTAAGGGCATCATCAGCGCCGCCAGCATTTATCATCTTCCTCCGAGAAGGCAACGAGGAGCCTGGTTATTAATGCCCCAGAGTTGCACGCTGGAACTCCTGTTTATTGCATTTATTACCATCTAGAGAAAACAACTTGTACAGTTGATAAATTTGCAGATGATACAAAATTTTGTAGTTCAAGAAATAGATTACAACTGGATTTTGACAGGCCCCAAGATTGACAAATATCTTTCAATATAGTTATGTACAGTTAGCCACATTTGTGCACAGAACTCCCAAGCTTTGGAAAACCCTCCCTATACGTCTCCACCTCGCTTTCCCCCTTTAAGACACTCCTTAAAACCTACCTCTTTGACCAAGCTTTTGATCATCATCTTTTGTGACTCTGTTTCATACATTGTTTTATAATGCTCCTGTAAAGGGCCTTGGGACTTTTTATTACATTAAAGGCACAATATAAATCTAAGTTGTTGTTGTTATATACAGTACTGCACGAGCGGGTGTAAGTTAAGAGAGAATCAGGAAGGCAGAGAGACCTGGAGGCAGTCACTAACTCCCCTAAATATTCATGCTCAGAGTCAGGCAGCTGTGGCCAAAGGTAACTGGGTCATGGATTCTACTGCCTGAATTGTTCTGTATAAAACCAAGGCCACAATAATAGGATTTTACAATGCTTTAGTGGGACCTTTTTGGGAACATAGTGTACCTTTTTTGTTCTACCTACCTTGAGGACATTGTGCTTCAAGAGAAGTGAAAGGATGATCTGCAGCCTATGTGCATGGAGACAGACTTTATGCCTTGGGTTTGGATTCACTGGAGAGGTGTACAATTAAAGGGGAGTTGATTCAATATTTAAAAATAATTGAACGGCATTAAGAATATTCAAGATGTTAGCTTGTTGGAGGTGATCAACCTGAGACAAAACTCCACAGTTGTTAATACAGTTGAATCCTTCCAGTCCTTCAGAAGTGTTGCGACGCATTTTTGGAAAACTACAAGATCACAGCAGAGAAAAGAAAGATTTCGGGAAAGGCTTGAAGCTTGCCTGATACTAATTTTTGAGAAAGAATTCCTGATTGCTTTTATCTACATCTCCTTTTTGTCTCTCCCAGGTAGTCTGGGGCAGGGGAGAAGGAAAGGTGGCGACATGGGATGAGTTCAGTAAGAAAGAAGGTTAGTATGTACAGGTCTTTTCTCTTTCTAAGTACATAATGTAACACAGTCATTACATGATAGTTAGACAGTCTTCTTCCTTCATGGATCCAAAATGGAGGAAGTGAGAAGATAAAAGTTGCAGCTACATAATGTATTTTTTATAACATGGGCCGGAAACGATCTCAGATCCAATTAAGATAATCTGTTCAAAGTTGCCAAGGCATTGTAATTGTGGACTTAAAACTGCTAGCAGAGCAACTCTCAGACAAGGTTTGGGTCCAGTCCATTTTAATGGACTATGTTTCAGAAACCAAAACACTGATCTCTCTACAATTGTCATCTGATACAATTAAAGCAGCTGACTGGACAACCACGTCCTTGGCTCCAACTGCTGTAAAAGGAGAAAAGTATTTTTGGAAAAAGTTCTCAGTCTGTGGTACCTCTGATACACACAAAGCTCACATTGATACGTGCCTTTAATAAAAGCATTTGTCACTTCTCGCTACCTCCTTTCCAATCCATGGTGCAACGCACATCAGTTCTGCCAATTTGTCCAGTAAAAACTTTTTATTTCTTTCATCATTGCAATCAAGGAAGCTATCTCAAACAGTTTTGAGATTTCTTCAAGCTAATTTGGAAACAAAATTAAAAAGGTTTGAAGTAAACAGTAATTTAAGAAAGTTAATTGGAAAATTAAACATTTCTTTTCACATTTGCAGCTTAATACAGAAAACTACAATGTGCAGATGGATAACAAATCTGCTATCATTCCCACTTCTAAAACAAATCATTTGAATCAGTTAATAAAGGGTAACGGCAGAAAACATTTACATTTTCTGTTTAACAATAAAACCAAAGAATATGGTGATAAAATTCATGCTCTAGTTGAACCACAGTTTAAATATATAATAGAATTCTATAACCCCAACATTGCACAACATTAATGGACAGACTAGATGCAGGAAGGATGTCCCCGATGGTGGGGGAGTCCAGGACCAGGGGTCACAATCTAAGGATATGGGGTAAGCCATTTAGGACTGAGATGAGGAGGGATTTCTTCACCCAGAGAGTGGTCAACCTGTAGAACTCTCTACCACACAAAGTTGAGGCCAAAACATTAAATATATTCAAGAAAGAGTTAGATATAGTTCTTAGGGGTAAAGGAATCAGGGGATATGGGGAGAAAGTGGGAACAGGATACTAAGTTTGGACTATCAGCCATGATCGTATTGAATGGTGGTGCAGGCTCGAAGGGCCGAATGGCCTACTCCCGCTCCTTTCTATGTTTCTACGTTTCTAATGCAGTGTTGTATGTATTAAAGACACAATTCACAACTTTGTTTCTGCCACTATAACCTTCGCCAATGGATTGGGAAATTGCATAAAATCACTCTTCTGGCCCATACAGGAGATTTGTCTAGTTCTGTTCGTAATCTTTATATTTGACGTTAAAGGTTTGGCACCCTCCAGGGACAGCAATGGTGTCTCATTTGGTTTACCATGCCACTGTGGGAGGCATAGATATAAAGCAAATGCAGCATTAAGACCTGGGTTTTAACTAATTTATCTACAGATACCCCCTCACACCAGTTAGGTTCACTTAACAGAGAAAAAAAAAATGCAACAAACCACAGCAATAAACAAAAGAATATTGAAGTGAATTTCTTTAAAAACATTATTCCATTTCAAAGTATCGTTACTCATTTTATAACCAACGTCTGTTGCTATCTCATCGTCCTTTGCTAGCTCCATCCTTTGTCCTTGAGCTACAGGATTTGACCTTTGTTTTTCAAGCAGAGGGAAACCCCTGCAAGTGTTTAGGAAGTTAGACATATCAGTTCAAGACTTGAGCAGCTGCTAGCTGGTTCCTGAAGGAAGCTGGTTAATATGTTTCTGTTCTCAATCCCCAATCTCACTAATAAAATCATGAGGTTGTGGACAGCTGCAAATACCTAATTGGTATCTGATCTAACAATTGGCCCTGGAGGACTGTGACCTGCAAACCATCAAAGTCAATCTGTTCTCTAAGTAATGGTGTTAGGGAAAATATTTTTTTTAAACCGCTACTTGCCTATAAATATCCCTGTTCAAGTGCAATCCTCTGCCTAGTGATCCATTCAAATTCTTTCAAAACCAACTAGCAGTATTCTGCATTTATGTCTATAGATGGACACACATAAGAAATTTAGTTCAGCTGCAGTATTAAAAGTTCACAGTTCATGTTGCACCTGAATAATTCTGGTTAATAGGTGGAAATCTTACTGCAGCACCCATATGACTGAGGTTTTTCCATGCCAGCCCCTGCAGCAGCTAACCTTGGCATGTCCTTCTGATTTTACATTTGGCACATTTGACACACGTCTGGTTCTTGCACAATGTAAACGTACAATGTAATTTTTTTTTATGTACACATGTAAAAAGACTACTGTGGGAGACAGTAGATATCTTACATCCTGTGATCATTATCATTCTGTTTTAAAATTAAATCCTTGTGGGAGGGGCCACAGTAATTGTAAGTTAGAGACAGATGGCCAAAGATACAGTATGTTGACACTCAGATATGCCTCACCAATGAGGATTCATCATGGTGATCGCCAATGAACACTTGTTACAGTCGCTTGTCAGACTTGGCTCAATTGTAGCACTGTTACTTCAGAATTACATGACCATGGGTTCAAGAGACACTCCAGGCCTTAAACACATAAACTAGACAGATACTTTGCTGTAATACTGACAGTGTACAGTCGAGAGGTGAAATCTTTTGGGTGAGACATTAAAACCAAGGCCCCATCTCAGGCGAAAATAAAAGATCCAATGGATTATTTGAAGAACCCTCTCTCCTCCCCCAGCTCCTCCACTTGTATCCTGGCCAATATTTATCCTTCAACCAATAGTAAAAAAAAATTTATTTGGTCATTTATCTCAGTGCTGTTTGAGGGACCTTGTTGCCACATTTTCAATACAACACTGACTACTCCTAAAGTGCAGAGTAGCACTTTGGGGCATCTTGAGGATGAGAAAGGTGCTATATAAATGTAAGTTATTGTCCTTGTCTGTGCCCTCAGAAGGAACCTCTGCACTTTCCCACAATGAGAGAGCAAACACTGGAAGCAGCATTGGCCTGAGCCAACAATGGACCTACTATTGCCTAGTTTAAGCAACCATGGCAGAAGCATGGCTTAGCGGTGAAATGGTGGCAATGTTTAAGAGTTGTGCAGTAAGGATTGGAGACACAGCTTCACCCTAGGGTTTAGGGTTGATGGTGAGGGAAGAGAAATGGTGGTGTAGTGGTAATGGTCACTGGGCTAGTAATCCAGAAACCCAGACTAATGCCCTGGCGACACAGGTTCAAATCCCACCACACTGGTGCAATTTAAATTCAACTAATTAATTAAAAAATTCAATTAATAAAAATCTGGAATTGAAAGCCAGTCTCAATAATGGTGCCATGAAACTGTCATTGATTGTTGTAAAAACCCATCTGGTTCACTAATTCCCTTTAGGGAAGGCAATCTGCCATTCTTACCCTGTCTGGCCTGCATGTGACTCCAGACCTACAGCAAGGTGGCTGACTCTTAACTGCCCTCTGAAATAGCCGAGTAAGCCACACAGTTTAAGGGCAATTAGGAATGGGCAACAAAAGCTGGCCTGCTAGTGATGCCCGCATCCCATGAAAGAATAAAAAAAGTTTCCTGCTGCCTCTGTGGCTAGACATCAAGTTTCAAATAATATTGCATCAGTACTGAAAGAAATTATTTGCATTCAATGTAGTAATTTGGTTGGACCATAAGAGCAGATTTGACAAAGCAAAGGGCTACCAGGCAACCAATTACACATCTACTAAAATATGATTTCCACTTATGAACCATGTCATGAAAACCAGATATGCCAAATGGGAAATATAAATTTCATCGGTTGGAACCTTACATTAGACTTTTAATGGAAAAATCCTACAAAGTTAACTTTTTAAAAACTGACAGACAAGATGGCCACCGCAATTCATATTTGAAACACCAGAAGATTAAACTGGAGATGAAAAGTCCCAACAAGCCCAGCCAGAACAATAGCTTGCTCTCAGTGATTGAATTACCTAGAATGGCTTTATCAACACAGTTGTCAAGGCCATCTACACCAACCCTTTCCAAGTGTGACTGGACATCTTGAGGCATGTAGCACTTTGAATCTCAGAGAAAATTCCAGAAAACACCCAATTAAAAACAAAAGGGTTTAAAAGAGCCATGTGACTGCCTGCGCAGCTCTGAAGAAACTATAAGCTTTGTCTCACAGACAACAGACAGCAGTAGCTGAAAAGCCAGCAATGAAGCAGGGTCTCTCTCTCTTCCTCCCCAGAAAACATCAAGAGAAGATCTGGCTGCGACTGGGAACCCCTTCCCCCCCCCAAGCCTACAGACCGCTACAGCCAGCAACCAGGGGATGAGAATCAACCCCCTCTTCTGCCTTCAAGATCCCCGAGCAAGGCAAGCCCACAATCGTGCATGTGGCCCAGCGAAGACTTCAGGACTACAATTTCAGCTGAGGACTATTGGACTCACATACTGTATTTAAATTCCATTTACTTCAAACTTTAATCCAACCACCAAATCTGTTTTTCTCTGTAATCTATTTGTGTGTGCGTGCGTGACTCTCATGCGAATGTCTAGCATATTTTAAATCAGGTTAGAGTGTAATACATTTACCTCTTTCTTGCTTAAAATCAAGAAAACCTGTCTGATTGGTTCTTTTGCAATTACATTAGAGGAACAGGAGCAAGAGCTCACTGAGGTGGTAAGCTTAACAACTTTGTTAAAAAAGGATAAATCCTGTTGCAGTCAAACGAGAGAAGGGGCGAAAGGGGAGCCTGAGACCGAGACCACCACCACCCCCACACCCAACCCCCCCCCCCCCCCTCCTTACCAGACCGTAAGAACCAGAATTAAATTTTTAGGCATATGATGAGCAGTGACCTTGTAATACTGCAGCTTAACTAGATTTATTTTCATTTACTGCTGGGGGAAATCCCTGTAGCACAAGCACAATATGAAAGCACCTGAAGATACAGAACTCTTTGATCAGTGGCATGATAAAAGGTATGCTGTGCTACTTTAAAGCTTAAATTTTTTTTTAAGTGAACGTTAAATAAAAATACAGCCATCCAAAGTGCAGGTTACTAGCTTTAGGTAGAGAAATCACAGGTATAAATGCACATCAAATTTGGGCATAAAAGTGATCAAATATTTACTCCAAGATAACATCCAGACTAATGTCTTTACCATAGGAGTTTGACAATTTTCAAAATCATCAGAAACTGATTCATCAGATCTTTAAATGTGTGAACTACAAAATTTGCAGTTTCACTCTCAACAAGTTTGGGTATTACTGAAAAAAGACTTGCTGTTTAAGCTTTTCAACTTGCACTCATCAGGACAAATGCAAAAATGCCAAATTTTAAAGGGTACAACAAGTTATACTGCATGAGAAAAGGATGCTGATTGGTTGAGATATTGCCATGGAGACAACACCACGCTTTTAATTCAAAAAAGGCACAACGTCTGGATATGCTCCTTTTGCCTAATGAGGACAGGTCCCTGCCTGTGAATGTATGTAGCACCTTGCAAGTGTAAGTGAGCCATGTGGTGAGCCCAACTGAATCTTAAATTAGTTGTTGGTGTAATTCTTAGCACACTTGAGATTTCAGCCTGTGCTGCCCAATCACAGAATCAAATCTAATGTTAAACATTGTGTTCTGAGCTTTGCAAGTACGGGCTGGTTGAGCACGGTCAGTATTTTGCCTATTGCAAACAGCCGAAGGGACGTGCTGTTTGATACGATCTGCCAGTCATTGGGGGGTACGGCCTACGTAACTGGCATTGCACTGATACTGGAAGTCATTTACTGCATTACTCATTTGTGTGGTAGGCAGAACATCTTTTTGGCTTGACAGCAACTTCCTGTTAGTGGAAAATACCACTTGTGCAGCAGCAGTAGCAGTGTGAAATGGCTAGCTTCACCTGTTGCTCAAATTTTTGAGATACCTTACCCTTCCAGGGTAATTTGAGGTGAACGGGACACTTTTCAGGCCCTATAGTCGCATTCGTAAGTATGCACGATACACAACAAGCAGTGATCTGAACAATGAGCTGAAACAAAAGCATGTGGGTAATAGTTTCCTGGTGCATTCTCTATGGCAACGCCCCGACCAGAGTCAACTTGCCAACCAATCAGCACCCTTTGATCCCTTTGAAATTTGGCATTCTTGTGTCTGTCCCGATGAGTGCAAGACGAAAAACTTTGACAGCATGTCTCTTTTTTCACCAATACTCAAGTTGAACAAGTTAGTTTTGCTGGTGGTGAGACTCCGATGATCTCACCATGAAACCGTGAAACAGAAACTGAAGGTCTGGAATTCACAGATCTTGATTTTCATTTCAGTATAGCTCAAAGAAAATAGCAGAACCTGTATATATTATATCCAATATAGTATAATAGCTGCCTCCCCTTCCATGCCCCAATTCAACCAAATCCTTACGAAAATCAACTTGGACTGCAATGTGAACTCAGAAGCTCAATGTAAACTGACCAAACTTGCAGACAATATCAAACTAGAAGGGAAGAGCTGAATCTCAAGAGGCAGCCTGGAAATTACAAAGTAGCAGTAGTCATAGGCATCCGTCCGTCTTGGAAGACGACGGACTGTGGGGTGTATGTCAACATCACCTGCTATGGTTGTAGAGGCTGGCTCATGACTGGCAATTCTTTCCACAGCTGGCACAGATGAATATGATTGGCCCGAGGTCGACTGATGTTATTTTCCCTTCCACCAGGCTCGCTTTTCCGTCATCCGGTTGTTTCTTTAGTCCTCTGCTTTTTCCATGCCTTTCCTGGCTGCCATTCTCAAGGAACTCCAGTCAGCAGTAAGGACTTAGGAACATAGGAAACAGGAGCAAGAGCAAGCCTGTCAGTTGCTCGAGCCTGCTAGATCATGGCTGATCTTCTACCTCAATGCCATTTTCCCATACTATCCCCATATCCCTTGATATCTTTCATACCTAGAAATCTATCAATCTCTATCCTGAATATACTCAATGAGTGAGCCTCCACTGCCCTCTGGGGTAGAGAATTCCAAAGATTCACCGCCCTTTGAGTGAAGAAATTACTCCTCATCTCAGTCCTACATGGCCTACCTCTTATGCTGAGACTGTCTCTCCTGGTTCTAGAAACCACTCCCCCTTCCCTTATTTAAGTGGTCAGAAAAACAGCATATGAAATTATATCTATATGAGTAAAGAAGGCTAATGAAACCTTGGCCTTTTCTCAAGTGGTTTGGAATACAAAGGGAAGGAAGTGATGCTTTAGCTGTACAGAGCCTCGGTCAAACCCCATCTGGAATAGTGCCAGAACTATAACTGTTCTTAAAAGGTTAAATTATAAGGACAGGTTGCATAAGCTTAGCTAAGTTGGCTAAACTAACTTGAATGTGTTTTTTTACTAAATTGAACGCATTTTTTGATGAGGTAACAGAGAGGGTTGATAAGGCTAATGCGGTTGATGTGGTGCACAAAGACTTCCAGAAGGCTCTTGATAACGTGATATATAACAGGCTTGCCAGCAAAGTTGAAGAACATGGACAGTGGCAGCATGAATACAAAGTTGGCTGAGTGGTAGAAAACAGTGCATTGTAGTGAATGGGTGTTTTTCGGACTGGAAGAATGTACATAGTGGGGTTCCCCAGAGGTCGGTACTAGGACCACAGGCCACAATTTCAAAATCTGTAGATGACACAAACTTGGAAGTACTGTGAACTGTGAGAAAGGTAGCGATAGAGTTCAAGACAGGCTGGTTGACTGGGCGGATATGTAGCAGATGAAATTTATTGCAGAGAAGTGTGACGCGATACATTTTGGTAGTAAGAATGAGGAGAGGCAGTACAAAATAAAAGGCACAAGAACAGTGACATCTGGGGCTATATCTACACAAATTGTGGAAGGTGGCAGGGCAGTTTGAGAAAGAAGTTAATAAGACATACAGCATACTGGGCTTTATATATACAGGCACAGAGTACAGTTCTGATGAAAGGTCACAGACTTGAAACGTTAACTCTGTTTCTCTCAAGATGCCACCAGACCTGCTGAGTATTTCCAGCACTTTCGGTTTTTATTTCATACAGTACAAAAGCAAGTTATGATATACCTTTATAAAACACTAGTTCAGCCTCAACTGGAGTATTGTATCTAATTCTGGGCACACTTTCGGAAGGATGTGAAGGCTTTAGACAGGGTGCAGAAAAGATTTATAAGAATAGTACCAGGGGTGAGAGACTTCACTTACATGGATAGATTGGAGAAGCTGGAGCCGTTCACCTTATAGAAGGTTGAGAGGAGATTTGATGGAGGCGTTCAAAAATCACGAGCAGTCTGGACAGAGTATATAGGGAGAAACTATTCCCGTTGGCAGAAGGATTGACAGCCAGAGGGCACTGATTTAAGGCAAATGGCAAAAGAATCAACAGCGCCATGAGTTATAACTTCTTACACAGCAATTGGTTGGGATCTGAAATGCACTGCCTGAAAGTGCGAGGAAGGCTGATTCAATCAGGGCTTTCAAAAGGGAACTGGATAAGCACCTGAGGAGAAAAATCTTGCAGGGCTACAGGGAAAGGGATGGGGAAATGAAACTGAGTTGCTCTTATAAAGAGCCAACACAGAAATGTCAGGCTGAAGGGCGTCCTTCTGTTCTATACCCATTCTATGATTCTAAGTTTAAAAGGATAAGGAGTTAACTAATCTCGGTGTTTAAAATGATAAAAGAATTAAATAGGGTAGATACTGAAACAATTTCCTTTCCTTTGGTGGGTGAAATCCAAGATAAGGGGGCATAATCTTAAAATTAGAGCGAGGAGTGAAAATAGGAAGCAATTTTTTTTTTTTTTACACAAAGGGTGGGCAAAATCTAGAATTCTCACCCCAAAAGACTGAGTGTGCTGAGTCAATTGAAATTTTCAAGACTCAGTTTGACATGTTTTTATTTGGTAATGGTATCAAAGGATACAGATCAAAGATGGGTAAATGGAGTTGAAATACAGATCAGCCACGATCGAATTGAATGGTGGAACAGGCTCACGGGGTTAACGCCTACTCCTAAGTTCCTAAATATACTGAACAGCAGCCAAGAAAAAACTGGGTGGCATGAGTACCCAATGAATGACACAAAGGATAAATTTGAAAAAGACCTGGAATTTTTTTGGACTCTGCTCAACAGGTTCAATTACTGCAGAGCAGCAATATAGAAAAAGAATTCTGATGTAAATTGTCGAACAGTAGAGTACAAGTTAGGGGAAGACATGCTCAAAATGCATAGCGATCTGCCAGACCGCACCTCAAGCATTTTCCCAGTTCTGGTCACTGAAACACTCAAGTCTTACAGATGGTGCAGAAAAGGGCTGGCTACAAGACTGATCCATCAACGGGTGAATTATGATGAAAGTCTCTTCAGTCAAACAAGTTTGATCAGCTTCAATCCATTTCTGCTTAGCACACCTCCATCAAACTACCCAGTATTCAGCAGACACCAGCAATTTCAGACTAGTACAGGAGGGATATTCTTCCCTGGAGAACTTCTGCTATACCAACCTAAAAGTACATCTAACTTGAATGGGGAGTACTCAATGTTGATACGGGGTATAAAAAGATAGTGCTCAATTCTGACCTGAGGAATAAGCATGAAAATAAACCACTGAACTAAAGAATACAAGTGAAAATGCTTACACTAGACTAAAATCATACAGTGACTCATCTATTGGCTACCGCTAAACATAAAATAAAAAATAGAAAAATACATCAATTGATTTCTTAGCCAAAAAATGGTGCACAGCCCAGCACACCCAGGAAGGAGAAGGGAGTGTGGCAGAGAAGTGAAACAAACTGGAAGAATGAGATTTAAGATTCAAGGGATAATTTCACACGTAGATGGCCAAATACTCTTACCCACTGCAGCTATGGCCCTACTAGAAGTGTGTTTTTTACACTTTCACAAGATGGGAGCATCACTGGCAAGGTCAGCATTTGCCGCCCATCCCTAATTGTCCTCAAGAAGGTGGTGGTGAGCCACCTTCTTGAACCACTGCAGGCCAAGAGGTGTGGGTACACCCACAGTGCTGTCAGGAAGGGAGTTTCAGGTTTTTGACCCAGCGACAGTGAAGGAATGGCAATATAGGTCCAGGTCAGGATGATGACTCAGAGGGGAACTTGCTGTTGAAGGAGGTTAGGCAAGTTGCTGCAGTGCATCTTGTATATGGTACACACTTCTGCCACTGTGCTTCGGTGGTGGAGGGAGTGAATGTTTAAGGTGATGGGTGGGGTGCCAATCAAGCGAGCTGCTTTGTTCTGGATGGTGCCAAGCTTCTTGAATGTTGTTGGAGCTGCACTCATCCAGGCAAGTGGAGAGTATTCCACCACACTCTTGACCTGTGCCTTGTAAATGGTGGACGGACTTGGGGGAGTCAGGAGGTGAGTTACTTGTCATAGAATTCCCAGCCTCTGACCTGCTCTTTGTAGCCACAGTATTTATATAGCTAGTCCAGTTAAGTTTCTGGTCAATGGTAACCCCGAGGATGTTAATGGTGGGGGCTTCAGCGATGGTAATGCCGTTGAATGTCAATGGCAGATGGTTAGGTTCGTTCTTGTTGGAGTTGGTCATTGCCTCGTACTTGCGTGACGCAAAGGTTACTGGCCACTTATCAACTGTGGAATGTTGCCTGTTGAAGGAACCAATCAATCAGAACTGAATATAAATTACAATATTAGATCAACAGCCTGGAAATTGTGATCAATCGTCTTAAAAGGTCTAGGAGAAATTAAACTTTTCCCTGCAGTCAACCCATTACTCCAAGAGATTCAAATGAATTCAGGAAAGCCCATGATTATGCAAATTAGTTATCTGAAGACCTGGACTCCATGAAACAAACGCTTTTTACTCTGTAACTGAAATTCTTAGAATACATGCTGCAAAATGTGGTGCATAAATTATAACATTAATAATAAAAGCACAACACAAGTAGCGGAACAATAGGTCATCTCTCAGGAAGAGAGATGCTTCAGGTATAGGCTAGGTACATTACAGCAAGGGCAAAAGCAAGGGAACCAAAATCGTCCCTCATCAACCTTCCCTGTTACTTCATCAAAAAATTCAAATCGATTAGTCAAGCCTTTTACAAATCCGTGCTGGCTATACTTAATTAACTCAAATCTCTTCAAATGCCTGTTGATATTTTTTTTCCTGATTACTGTTTCTAAAACCTTACCTACCGCTGAGGTTAAACTAACAGTCCTGTCGTTGCTAGGACTGTCCTTACAACCTTTTTTGAATAAGGGTGTCACATTTGCTACTCTTCAATCCTCTGGCACCTTCCCCGTATTCAGGGAAGATTGGAAGATTATGGCAAGCCCTTCTGCTAGAGTCAGAGTTTTACAGCACAGAAACAGGCCCTTCGGCCCAATGAGCCTGCGCCAACCATCAAGCACCCGTACAATCTAATCCCATTTTCCAGCACTTGGCCCATAGCCTTGTATGCTATGGTGTTTCAGGTGCTTATGTAAATACTATTTAAATGTTGGGAGGGATCCTGCCTCTACCACCCCTCCAAGCAGTGTGTTCCAGATTCCGACCACCCTCTGGGTGAAACATTTTTTCCTCAACTCTCCTCTAAACCTCCTGCCCCTTACCTTAAATCTATGCCCCCTGGTTACTGACCTCTCCGCTAAGGGAAAAAGTTCCTTCCTATCTATCCTATCAATGCCCCTCATAATTTTGTATACCTCAATCAGGTCCTCCCTCAGCCTTCTCCGCTGCAAGGAAAACAACCCCAGCCTATCCAATCTCTCTTCACAGCTGAAATGCTCCCAGGCAACATCCTGGTGAATCTCCTCTGCACCCTCTCCAGTGTAATCACATCCTTCCTATAGTGTGGTGACGAGAACTGTACACAGTACTCCAGCTGTGACCTAACTAGCGTTTTATGCAGTTCCATCATAACTTCCCTGCTCTTATATTCTATGCTTCGGCTAATAAAGGCAAGTATCCCAAATGCCTTCCTAACCACCTTATCAACCTGTACTCCTGCCTTCAGTGATCTATGGACAAGCACCCCAAGGTCCCTCTGACCCTCTGTACTCCCTAGGGTCCTACCATCCACTGAATATTCCCTTGCCTTGTTAGTCCGACCAAAGTGCATCACCTCACACTTCTCAGGAATAAACTCCATCTGCCACTGCTCCGCCCATCTTACCAGCCCATCTATATCACCCTGCAATCTAAGGCTTTCCTCCTCACTATTTACGACACCACCAATTTTGATGTTGTCTGCGAACCTACTGATCATACCTACTATATTCATGTCTAAATCATTAATGTACACTACAAACAGTAAAGGTCCCAGCACCGATCCCTGCAGTACCACACTGGTCACAGTCCTCAACTGGCAAAAATAACCCTCGACCATCACCCTCTGCCGCCTGCCACTGAGCCAATTTTGGATCCAATTTGCAAATCACCCTGGATCCCATGGGCTCTTACTTTCTTAACCAATCTCCCATGTGGGACTTTATCAAAAGCCTTACTGAAGTCCATGTAGACCGCATCAACTGCTTTACCCTCATCTACGGCACAGTGGCGCAGTGGTTAGGAGCGCAGCCTCACAGCTCCAGAGACCCGCTCAGTTCTGGCTACTGCCTGTACGGAGTTTGCAAGTTCTCCCTGTGACCGTGTGGGTTTCCGCCGGGTGCTCCGGTTTCCTCCCACAGCCAAAGACTTGCAGGTTGATAGGTAAATTGGCCATTGTAAATTGCCCCTAGTGTAAGTAGGTGGTAGGAGAAATGTGTGGATGTGGTAGGGAATATGAGGTTAATGTAGGATTAGTATAAATGGGTCATTGTTGGTCGGCACAGACTCAGTGGGCCGAAGGGCCTGTTTCAGTGCTGTATCTCTGAATAAAATAAATAAATACAGTCACTGCCTCGAAAAATTCAATCAAATTTGTTAGACACGATCTCCCCCTGACAAAGCTATGCTGACAACCCCTGACTCTCCAAGTGGAGATTAATCCTGTCCCTCAGAATTTTTTCTAATAATTTCCCTACCGCTGACGTTAGACTCATAGGCCTGTAATTATCTGGTTTATCCCCGATTCCCTTCTTGAATAATGGTACCAATTTCGCTGTCCTCCAGTCCCTCTCCTGTGGCCAGAGAGGATTTGAAAATTTGTGTCAGAGCCCCTGCTATCTCCTCCCTTGCCTCACATAGCAGCCTGGGATACATCTCATCTGGGCCTGGGGATTTATCCACTTTTATGCCCGCTAATACAGCTACAACATCCTCCTTTTCAATGCTAATTTGATGAACTATACCACAATCTCCATCCCTGATCTCTACACCGACATCATCCCTCTCCATCGTGAACACAGGCGTAAAGTAATCATTCAAAACCTCACCTACGCCCTCTGGCTCCACACACAGATTACCTCTTTGATCCCTAATGGGCCCCACTTTTTTTCCTGGTTATCCTCTTTCCCTTAAAATGCTTAACATTCCCATAACATTCCCTTAAAATGCCTTGGGATTTTCCTTTATCTTGTCTGCCAGTGATTTTTCATGTCCCCTCTTCGCTCTCCTAATTACTTTTTTTAAGTGCTCCCCTACACTTTCTATACTCCTCTAGGGCCTCCGCTGTTTTCAGCACTCTGAATCTGCCATAAGCCGCCTCTTTTTTTTTTATCCAATCCTCTATATCCCTCAACATCCAGGGTTCGCTTGATTTGTTGGTCCTATCCTTCACCTTTACGGGAACATTTTGGACCTGAACCCTCACTATTTCCTTTCTGAATGACTCCCACTGGTCTGATGTAGGCTTTCCTATAAGGAGCTGCTCCCAGTCCACTTTGGCCAGATTCTGTTTTATCTTATTGAAATCTGCCTTCCCCCAATTCAGTACTTTTATTTCCGGTCCCTCCATGTCCTTTTCCATAACTACCTTAAAACTTAAAGTCATGGTTACTATCCCCGAAATGCTCCACCACTGACACTTCTACCACTTGTCCGGCTTCATTCCCTAGGATTAAGTCCAGTATTATTCCTCCTCTTGTAGGACTGTCTACGTGCTGGCTCAAAAAGCACTCCTGAATGCACTTGAAGAATTCCGCACCCTTTAAACTTTCTGCACTAATACTATCCCCTCTAATATAGGGGAAGTTGAAATCCCCCATTATTACCCTATTATTTTTGCACTTCTCTGAGATTTGCTTACATATCTGCTCCTCTATCTCTCCCTGACTGTTTGGAGGCCTGTAGTACACTCCCAGCCAAGTGATTGCCCCCTTTTTGTTTTTAAGTTCTACCCATATGGCCTCACTAGAGGAACCTTCAAAGATATCATCCCTCCTTACTGCAGTAATTGACTCCTGAATCAACAGTGCAATGCCACCTTCTCTTTTACCCCCTCCCTACCACGTCAGAAGATTCTATACCCTGGGATATTAAGCTGCCAGTCATGCCCTTCTATGAACCATGTCTCAGTGATAGCAATATGTTATCCCATGTGTTAATCAATGTCCTCAATTCATCTGCCTTACTAGTAAGATTCCTTGCATTAAAATAGATACAATCCAGCCTTGCATTATTTTCTTGAGCCTTAACATGTCTACATTTACTCTGCCCTCCAGACTGACTTCGCTTTTCTTCTATATTTGAATGTACATCACCCCTTACTGTGCTTCCACTCTGTATCCCATCCCCCTGCCAAACTAGTTTAAACCACCCCCCCCCCCCCCACCAGCACGAGAAAACCTCCCTGCAAGGATGTTGGTCCCATTCCGGTTCAGGTTCAACCTATCCATCTTATACAGATCCCACCTTCTCCAGAAACAGGTCCAGTGATCCAGGAAACTAAAGCTCTCTCTCCTGCACCATCTCTTCAACCATGCATTCATCTGCTCTATTCATATACCCGCTAGCCCGTGGCACCGGAAGAAACCCAGAGATTACAACCTTTGATGTCCTACTTTTTAATCTGCTGCCTAGCTCCCTAAATTCTTTTTGCAGGACCTCATTCCTCTTTCTACCGGTCACTGGTAGCAACATGGACCACGACCTCCGGCTGTGCACCCTCACCCTCCAGAATACTCTGTACCCGCTAGGTGATATCCATGACCCTTGCACCAGGGAAAGAGGCAGCATGGTTTTGTGAAGGGGAGGTCGCGTCTCACTAACTTGATTGAGTTTTTTGAGGAAGTGACGAAGATGATTGATGAAGGAAGGGCAGTGGATGTTGCCCATATGGACTTCAGTAAAGCCTTTGATAAGGTCCCTCATGGCAGACTGGTACAAAAACTGAAGTCACACGGGATCAGAGGTGAGCTGGCAAGATGGATACAGAACTGGCTCAGTCATAGAAGACAGAGGGTAGCAGTGGAACGGTGCTTTTCTGAATGGATGGCTGTGACTAGTGGTGTTCCGCAGGGATCAGCGCTGGGACCTTTGCTCTTTGTAGTATATATAAATGATTTGGAGGAAAATGTAGCTGGTCTGATTAGTAAGTTTGCGGACGACACAAAGGTTGGTGGAGTTGCGGATAGTGATGAGGATTGTCAGAGGATACAGCGGGATATAGATTGGTTGGAGACTTGGGCGGAGAAATGGCAGATGGAGTTTAATCCGGACAAATGTGAGGTAATGCATTTTGGAAGAGCTAATACAGGTGGGAAGTATACAGTAAATGGCAGAACCCTTAAGAGTATTGACAGGCAGAGAGATCTGGGCGTACAGGTCCACAGGTCACTGAAAGTGGCAACGCAGGTGGATAAGGTTGTCAAGAAGGCATATGGCATACTTGCCTTCATCGGTCAGGGCATGGAGTATAAAAATTGGCAAGTCATGCTGCAGCTGTACAGAACTTTAGTTAGGCCACACTTAGAATATTGCGTGCAATTCTGGTCGCCACACTACCAGAAGGACGTGGAGGCTTTGGAGAGGGTACAGAAGAGGTTTACCAGGATGTTGCCTGGTCTGGAGGGCATTAGCTATGGCGGATTGTTTTCACTGGAACGACGGAGGTGGAGGGGCGACATGATAGAGGTTTACAAAGTTATGAGTGGCATGGACAGAGTGGATAGTCAGAAGCTTTTTCCCAGGGTGGAAGAGTTAGTTACTAGGGGACATAGGTTTAAGGTGCGAGGGGCAAAGTTTAGAGGGGATGTGCGAGGCAAGTTTTTTTTTTTTTTTTTTTTTTTACAGAGGGTGGTGAGTGCCTGGAACTTGCTGCCGGGGGAGGTGGTGGAAGTAGGTACGAAAGCAATGTTTAAGACGCATCTTGACAAATACATGAATAGGATGGGAATAGTGGGATACGGTCCCCGGAAGTGCAGAAGGTTTTAGTTTCGACAGGCATCAAGATCGGCGCAGGCTTGGAGGGCCGAATGGCCTGTTCCTGTGCTGTACTGTTTTTTGTTCTTTGTTCAGGGAGGCAACATACCATCCTGGAATCAGGCCTGCGACCACAGAAACGCCTATCTGTGCCTCTAACCACAGAATCCCCGACCACTATTTCCCTCTTTTCCCTTTTTTTTCCATCCCAGCACAGCTGAGTCACCCATGATATTCCGGTTATGACTCTCGGTGCATTCTCCAGAGGAACACACATTCGGTTAGAAAGTGGGATGTCCTCTGGGGACTCCTGCACTGCCTACCCTGACTTCCTTGTCCGTCCGGCAACCACCCAGTCACCCCCGACTGTGATTGCCTAGGCACTGGCTTGACTACCTCCTGAAATGTGCCATCCACGTAGTCCTCCACCTCACGGATGCGCCACAGTTATCTCCACTCCCAGTTCCTTTAGCAACCTAGGATGCAAGCCATCTGGCCCAGGTGATGGATGACCAGGGTGACAGAGATTATGACAAAACAAAAAAAAGAGGTTGTATGATTCATGTCAGGTGAATTCTTTAAGTGAAAACAAAGCCAAACACAATAAGTTGAGAGGGGAGCTGAGGAGGAGAATAAGACTGGCAAAGAGAGAATATGAGAATAGAATGGCAGTCAACATAAAAGGGAACGCAAAGATCCTCTGTCAGCATGTAAATAGTAAGTGGGTAGTAAGAGGCGGAGTGGGGCCTATTAGGGACAAAGAGGGTAATATATGCTTAGAGGTGCAGGGCAAGGCTAGAATACTTAATGAGTACTTTGCATCGGTGTTTACTGAAGAAGAGGAAACTGACAAAATATCGGTAGAAGCAGAGAAAATAGAGATAATGGATAGGGTAAAAATTGAGACAGAGTAAATACTGGAAAGGCTGGCTAAGCTTAGGGTAGATAAGTCACCTGGGCCAGATGGCTTGCATCCCAGGTTGCTAAAGGAAGTGGGAGTGGAGATAGAAGGGCTTGCCATAATCTTCCCTGGATACAGGGAAGGTGCCTGAGGATTGAAGAGTAGTAAATGTGACACCCTTATTTAAAAAGGGTGTAAGGACAGTCCTCGCAACTACAGGCTAGTTAGTTTAACATCAGTGGTAGGTAAGGTTTTAGAAACAATAATCAGGGGGGGAAAATCAACAGGCACTTGGAGAGGTTTGAGTTAATTAAGGATAGCCAGCACAGATTTGTAAAAGGCTTGACTAATCTAATTAAATATTTTGATGAAGGAACAGGCAAGGTTGATGAAGGAAATGTGGTGGATATTGTCTATAAGGGTTTTAAGGAAGTACCACATAAAAGGCTGGTTAACAAAATTTACACTCATGGAATTGGAGGGTCAGAATCCAATTGGATAAAAGGCTGGCTTAATGACAGAAAACAGTGAGTCGTGGTAAATGGCTGCTTTTCAGACTAAAAGATGGCAAACAGCGGTGTTCCCCAAGGGTCAGTGCTAGGACCACTGCTTTTTTTGCTATATACAAATGACTTGGATCACAGAGTAGAATTTCAAAATTTGCTCATGATAACAAATTTGGAGGAGTGGCAAACAGCGAGGATGATACGAATCACCTGCAACAGGACATAGACAGGCCAGTAGAATAGGCAGACAAGTGGCAGGTGGAATTTAATACGGACAAGTGTGAGATGATGTATTTTGGCTGAAGGGACGGGTTGAAGGCAATATAGACTTATGGCGCAGTTCTAAAGAGTGTACAGGAGCAGAGGGACCTGCGGGTGCAAGTGCATCGATCTTTGAAGGTGGCAGGACCAATTGAGAGAGTGGTTAGCAAAACACCTGGGATCTTGGGCTTCATAAATAGAGGCATTAGGTACAAAAGCAGGAAAATTATGCTGAACCTTTATAAAGCTCTGCTTAGGCTCCAACTAGAGTATTGCATCCAGTTCTGGTCACTACACTTTAGGAAAGATGTGCAGGTCCTTCAGAGGGTGCACAGGAGATTTACAAGAATGGCTCCAGGGATGGGGGATTTTAGTTACTCACTTTTAAAATTATTTATGCAATCAGCTTCCATCACCTTTTCAGGTACAGCATTCCAGATTCTGGCAACTTTGCGTGAAAAAATTGCTTATCTTCTCTCTAGATTATTTTCCAATGATACTGAATCCATGACCAGGTCCAGGATATTACCAATTGCTGCATAAAAAAGTTCTTGCTCACATTCCCCCTGCATCTCTTGCCCAAAACCTTTAATTTGAATCCATCACCTCTAGGTATTGCCCCACATGCCAGAGGGAATATTTTTCCCTATTCACTCTATCAAAACTTATCAGTATGAAAACCTCCATTAACTTTACCTGTTAACCTTTTCTGTTGAGAACAGTCCTAACTTTTCTAAAAGCAAAATACCACAATGTTGGAAATGTTTAGTTTAGTTTAGAGATACAGCACTGAAACAGGCCCTTCAGCCCGAGTCTGTGCCAACCATCAACCACCCATTTATATACTATTCCATATTCCTACCACATCACCACCTGTCCTTATATTTCCCTACCACCTACCTATACTAGGGACAATTTATAATAGCCAATTTACCTATCAACCCGCAAGTCTTTGGCATGTGGGAGGAAACCGGAGCACCCGGAGGAAACCCACGCAGACACAGGGAGAACTTGCAAACTCCACACAGACAGTACCCAGAATTGAACCCGGGTCGCTGGAGCTGTGAGGCTGCGGTGCTAACCACTGCGCCACTGAAATAAAAACAGAAAATACTAGAAATACTCATCAGGTCAGGCAGCATCTGTGGCGGGACACATCGGCCTGAAATGTTAACTCTGTTTTTCTCTCCACAGATGCTCCTTTCTATTTCCAGCACTTACTGTTTTTATTCCTAACTTTTTCAAACTTTCCTCATAACTAAAGTCCCTCATCCCTGGTAACATCCTGGTCAACCTCCTCTGTACCCTTTTTCATTTAACTAGCTCTTAAATTCAATACAAAAGACAGATACACAAACACATGGCCAACGGGTTAAATTGTTCTCGCTCTTCTTTATGACATGATGGCCATATTTGCGGAGCAGCTACTACAAGCAGCAGCTCTAAATTCTTGCCTTCCCAGGAATGGGACAAGCAATGGTATAAGTGTAGAAAGCATCAATAAGAATATTCCAAACAGTAAGTGGCCCTTTGAAGTCAGTTCTGGGTTTTGAAAAACAGGACAAGAGCTCTTCAGGCATGTTTATTTTGGTCTCTGATTTTGCAGCAGTAATCACATTCCAAAGAAAGGAATGGGAATAGAAACAGTGCATGTGCCTCACAAATTTTAGAGTGACAAATACAGCAAATTCAGAGAAACTGGATATGTATTAAAGTTGATCTAGACTTGGACTTTTCTTCCTTTAACACAGTAGCTGTATGCCATTTTAGTTTTTTAAAAAAACAAGGAACTGGCATGAGTGGAATTTTATTGTTGATGTTGCACTACCTTTAATCTCCTGATGTCTTACATCTGTAAGCACTGAATGTCCTGTGAGTAATTCTGAAAAGCAATCAAGTCTGTTCACAATTCTGAAACCACATATAAAAGCCAGTTAAGACTTCATGTTTTACTCACTCATTTAAGCTGTCAACAGGTGTAGCTATCAGATGTGAACGAACCCAAGTACTGTACATGCGAACAGTCAGGACCCGTAGCAGTCAGGTCACAGGTGAGTTCATTTTAATTCCTGACTATGAAGGAGATAGGTGAAACTGATTTCAGTTTAATATCATTCTATTAAAAGTAGCTATTTTTTGATGTGTGCAGGAAGAGAAAAAATATAAATGCAAGTGTCGCTGTTGTGAAGTTCATGTTCATTTCTTGTCCAGACGTGATGGGAGAAAAATGGAGAAATCTACCACATCTGTTCCAAGTACATACAAACATACGAATTAGGAGCAGGAGAAGGCCATTTGAGCCTGCTCTGCCATTCAATAAGTTCATGGCTGAACTGATTACTCCACATTTCCACCGACTCCGATAACCTTTCACCCCCTTGCTTACCAAGAATCTATCTTCTTCTGCCTTAAAAATATTCAAAGACTCTGCTTCCACCGCCTTCTGAGGAAGAGAATTCCAAAGACTCACGAACCTCAGAATAAATTTCTCCTCATCTCTGTCTTAAATGGGCAACCTATTATTTTGAAACTGTGACCCCTAGTTCTAGATTCTCCAAGGGGAAATATCCTTTCCACACCCACCCTGTCAAGACCCGCCCCCCCCTCAGGATCTTTTATCTTTCAATCAAGTCGCCTCTTACTCTTCTAAATTCCAGCGGGTACAAGCCTAGCCTGTCCAACCTTTCCTCATAATACAACTCGCCCATTCCAGGTATTAGTCTAGTAAACCTTCTCTGTACTGGCTCCAATGCATTTACATCCTTCCTTAAATAGGAAGGTAGAGGAGCAGATATGTAGACAGATTTTGGAAAGATGTTAAGGTAACAGGGTTGTAGTGGTGGGTGATTTTAACTTCCCCTATATTGACTGGGACTCACTTAGTGCTAGGGGCTTGGATGGTGCAGAATTTGTGAGGAGCATCCAGGAGGGCTTCTTGAAACAATATGTAGATTGTCCAACTAGGGATGGGGCCGTACTGGACCTGGTATTGGGGAATGAGCCCGGCCAGGTGGTCGAAGTTTCAGTAGGGGAGCATTTCGGAAGCAGCGACCATAATTCCATAAGTTTTAAGGTACTTGTGGATAAGGATAAGAGTAGTCCTCGGGTGAAGGTGCTAAATTGGGGGAAGGTTAATTATAACAATATTAGGCAGGAACTGAAGAATTTAGATTGGGGGCGGCTGTTTGAGGGTAAATCAACATCTGACATGTGCGAGTCTTTCAAACGTCAGCTGATTAGAATCCATGACCAGCATGTTCCTGTGAGGAAGACAGACAAGTTTGGCACGTTTCGGGAACCTTGGATAACACGGGATATTGTGAGCCTAGTCAAAAAGAAAAAGGAAGCATTTGTAAGGGCTGGAAGGCTAGGAACAGATGAAGCACTTGAGAAATATAAAGACAGTAGGAAGGAACTTAAGCAAGGAGTTAGGAGGGCTAAAAGGGGTCATGAAAAGTCATTGGCAAACAGGATTAAGGAAAATCCCAAGGCTTTTAATACATATATAAAGAGCAAGACGGTAACCAGGGAAAGGGTTGGCCCACTCAAGGACAGAGATGGGAATCTATGCGTGGAGCCAGAGGAAATGGGTGAGGTACTAAATGAGTACTTTGCATCAGTATTCACCAAGGAGAAGGACTTGGTGGATGATGAGCCGAGGGAAGGGAGTGCAGATAGTCTCAGTCATCTCATTATCAAAAAGGAGGTGGTGTTGGGTGTCTTGCAAACCATTAAGGTAGATAAGTCCCCAGGGCCTGATGGGATCTATCCCAGAATACTGAGGGAGGCAAGGGAAGAAATTGCTGGGGCCTTGACAGAAATCTTTGCATCCTCGTTGGCTACAGGTGAGGTCCCAGAGGACTGGAGAATAGCCAATGTTGTTCCTTTGTTTAAGAAGGGTGGTAAGGATAATCCAGGAAATTATAGGCCGCTGAGCCTTACGTGAGTGGTAGGGAAACTATGAGAGGATTCTTCGGGACAGGATTTACTCCCATTTGGAAACAAACAAACTTATTAGCGAGAGACAGCATGGTTTTGTGAAGGGGAGGTTGTGTCTTACTAATTTGATTTAGTTTTTTTGAGGAAGTGACGAAAATGATTGATGAGGGAAGGGCGGTGGATGTTATCTATATGGACTTTAGTAAAGCCTTTGACAAGGTCCCTAATGGCAGACTGGTGCAAAAGGTGAAGTCACACGGGATCAGGGGTGAGCTGGCAAGATGGATAGAGAACTGGCTCAGTCACAGAAGACAGACGATAACAGTGGATGGGTGTTTTTCTGAATGGAGGGATGTGACTAGTGGTGTTCCGCAGGGATCAGTGCTGGGACCTTTGCTGTTAGTAGTATATATAAATGATTTGGAGGAAAATGTCGCTGGTCTGATTAGTAAGTTTGCGGACGACACAAAGGTAGGTGGAGTTGCGGATAATGATGAGGATTGTCAGAGGATACAGATCGGTTGGAGACTTGGGCGGAGAAATGGCAGATGGAGTTTAATCCGGACAAATGTGAGGTAATGCATTTTGGAAGGTCTAATGCAGGTGGGAAGTATTCAGTAAACGGCAGAACCCTTAGGAGTATTGACAGGCAGAGAGATCTGGGCGTACAGGTCCACAGGTCACTGAAAGTGGCAACGCAGGTGGATAAGGTAGTCAAGAAGGCATACGGCATGCTTGCCTTCATCGGTCGGGGCACAGAGTATAAAAATTGACAAGTCATGTTGCAGCTGTAGAGAACCTTAGTTCGGTCACATTTAGAATATTGCGTGCAATTCTGGTCGCCACACTACCAGAAGGACGTGGAGGCTTTGGAGAGGGTACAGAGGAGGTTTACCAGGATGTTGCCTGGTCTGGAGGGCATTAGCTATGGAGGAGAGGTTAGAAAAACTCGGATTGTTTTCACTGGAACGACGGAGGTGGAGGGGCGAAATGATAGAGGTTTACAAAGTTATGAGCGGCATGGACAGAGTGGATAGTCAGAAGCTTTTTCCCAGGGTGGAAGAGTCAGTTACTAGGGGACATTGGTTTAAGGTGCGAGGGGCAAAGTTTAGAGGGGATACGCGAGGAAAGTTTTTTTTTTACACAGAGGGTGGTGAGTGCCTGGAACTTGCTGCCAGGGGAGGTGGTGGAAGCAGATACGATAGCGACGTTTAAGAGACATCTTGACAAATATATGAATAGGAAGGGAATATAGGGATATAGGCCCCGGAAGTGCAGAAGGTGTTAGTTTAGGCAGGCATCAAGATCGGCGCAGGCTTGGAGAGCCGAATGGCCTGTTCCTGTGCGGTACTGTTCTTTTTTCTTGTGAGACCAGTACTATACAAGGTACTCTAGATGTGGTCTCACCAATGCCCTGTATAGCTGAAGCATAACCTCCCTACTTTTGTATTCAATTCTCGTGATAAATGATAACCTTCCATTAGCTTTTCTAATTACTTGCTGTACCTGCATACAAACCTTCTGCAATTCATGCACTAGGACACCCAGATCCTTCTGCATCTCAGAGCTCTGCAATCTCACACCATTTAAATAATATGCTTCTTTTTTCTTCTTCCTGCCAAAGTGAACAATTTCACACTTTCCCACATTGTACTCTATTTTAAAGGCCTGCTCAGGTATGAAATTGAAACCCAACCTGGGCCAGACCCGACCACATCCAACCCGATCCTGACCCAGGCCCGAGTCCTTTGATTTTTTTTCCCGCTCCTGACCCGACCTGACTACCGTAAAGTTAATTATATCAAACAAGATGTGATCCTCCGTTCCGGCAGCACATTTCCCGCTTTGACATCCCAGCTAAATGTTCAAATTTTTTAAACTATCTCCCTCCCTGAGCAAGGCAGCACTGCGTCCACTTCCAGCCTGACCCGACCCGAGCCCGAATGCCGGACCCGGAGGAGAGACCCAACCCAACCTGTCGTCAGGTCTGTTCAGGTTCGGGTCGGATAGCCATGCTTTACTCCATTTGCCAGGTCTTTGCCCACTCACTGAATTATCTATATCCCTTTGTAGCCCCCTTATATCCTCTTCGCAAGTTACATTCCTACCTATCTTTGTGTCATCAGCAAATTCAGCAACCATACCTTTGATCCCTTCATCCAAGTCATTTATATAAATTGTGAAAAGTTGAGGCCCCAGCAAAGATCCCTGTGGCACACCACTTGTTACATATTTCCAACCATAAAATGACCCATTTATGCCTGCACTCTGTTTCCTGTTAGCTAGCCAAACTTCTATCCTTGCCAGTATATTACCCCCTACACCATGAGCTTTTATTTTTTGCAATAACCTTTGATGTGGCACCTCATCAAATGCCTTCTGGAAATCTAAGTACAATACATCCACCGGTTCCCCTTTATCCACAGCACATGTAACTCCCTCAAACAACTCCAATAAATTGGTGAAACATGATTTCCCTTTCACAAAATCATGTTGACTCTGCCTGATTACATTGAATTTTTCTAACTGGTCTGTAGTTTCCGGCTTTCTATCTCCCACCCACTTTTTGAATAAAGGAGTTATATTCGCTATTTTCCAATCTAACAGAACCTTCCCCGAATCTAGGGAATTTTGGAAAATTAAAACTAATGCATCAACTATCTCACTAGCCATTTCTTTTAACACCCTAGGATGAAGTCCATCAGGACCTGGGGACTTATCAGCCTGTAGCTCCAACAATTTGTTCAATACCACATCCCTGGTGATTGTAATTTTCTTCAGTTCCTCCCTCCCTTCCATTTCCTGACTTACAGCTAATACTGGGATGTTACTTGTATCCTCAATAGTGAAGACCGATGCAAAATACCTGTTCAATTCATCTGCCATCTCCTTATTATCCATAAAGAATTCCCCAGACTCACTTTCTTTAGGACTAACGCTCACTTTGTTAACTTTTCTTTTTTAAATATCTGTAGAAACTCTTACTATCTGCCTTTACATTTCTAGCTAGCTTGCTCTCGTACTCTAATTTTATATTCCTTATCAATCTTTTAGTCATTCGTTGCTGTTTTTTATATTCTGTCCAATCTTCTGACCTGCCTTCCATCTTTGCGCAATTTTAGGCTTTTTCTTGAAGTTTAAATGACCTTTAACTGTTTTAGTTAACCACAGATGGCGGGTCCCACCCATGGAATTTTTCTTTCTCGTTGAAATGTATCTATTCTGTGTATTCTGAAATATCCCCCTAAATGTCTGCCACTGCATCTCTATTGACCTAACCCTTAACCTGATTTGCCAGTTCACTTTAGCTAGCTCTGCTTTCATGCCCTCATAATTGCCCTTATTTAAGTTTAAAATACTAGTCTTGGACCCACTCTTCTCTCCCTCAAGCTGATTGTAAAATTCAATCATATTATGATCGCTGCTACCTAGGGGTGCCTTAACTAAGAGGTCATTAATTAATCCTATCTCGTTGCATAATACCAGGTCTAGCATAGCCTGTTCTCTGGTTGGCTGTTCCAAGAAATTATCCCAAAAACATTCTATGTTCTCCTCATTTAGGCTACCTCTGCCCATCCAATTTTTCCAGTCTATATGTAGGTCAAAATCCCCCATAATTATCGCTGTACCTTTCTGACAAGCTAGCATTATTTCTTCCTTTATACCCCATCCTACAGTGTGATTGTTAGGTGGCCTGTACACCTCTCCCACAAGTGACTTCTTGCCTTTATGATTTCTCATCTCTACCCAAACTGCTTCTACATCCTGGTCTCCTGAACTTAGGTCATCCCTCTTAATGCGCTGATACCATCATTAATTAACAGAGCTACCCCTCCACCTTTTCCAAGCTTCCTGTTCTTCCTAAATGGCATGTACCCTTTAATATTAAGGTCCCAATCTATGTCATCCTGCAGCCACATCTCTGTATTGGCTATCAAATCATATTTATTTCTAGTAGAAAGCAGAAAATTTATATTGCAGATAAGTTTCATTCAAGTTTAACATGTTGTTTGCACAAATACCAATATTTAATTTACTATCACAGTACACTTGCTCAAGTTACAAATCTCAGTCTACTCAAATAACATTTCCTCTCCTCAATGTTTTATAACCAGCAGAATCAACACCGCCCCCCACCCCCCATTCTTTAACACATCAACATACAACTTCTCTTATAAAACGATGGTTATGGCTCCCTCACTAGGGGAAAATCTGTGCAAAGCATGTTATCAATCAAGTCAGTTAGTCAGCTGATAAATTCAATGCTCAGTCTCGGTATTTTTTTAGATTTTAGATTTAGAGATACAGCACTGAAACAGGCCCTTCGGCCCACCGAGTCTGTGCCAACCATTAACCACCCATTTATACTAATCCTACACTAATTCCATATTCCTACCACATCCCCACCTGTCCCTATATTTCCCTACCACCTACCTATACTAGGGGCAATTTATAATGGCCAATTTACCTATCAACCTGCAAGTCTTTGGGCTGTGGGAGGAAACCCACGCAGACACAGGGAGAACTTGCAAACTCCACACATATAGTACCCAGAATTGAACCCGGGTCACTGGAGCTGTGAGGCTGCAGTGCTAACCACTGTGCCACCCTGTATCCACAATAGCAGCCAGAAAGTTTTGGTTTCAAATTCTAGGCTTTGGTCAGCCAGTTTTGTTTAGGCAAGGTGTCTGCTCCAGGTTGAATCGACAACAGTATTTATATGGTGCCTTTAGAGTAGCAAAAATATCCCAGGGCTCTTCAGAGGAGCATTATCAAACAAAATCTGACACTGATTCAGAGAAAAATATTATACCACTTTGATGTCACCAGCACTATTATATAGATAGCCCTGCTGTATTGGGGATAGGATGCAGGGTTTTTTTTTTAAAACAAAAAGATATGTTTCTTAAATCTAGTAAATCTATTTTATCATTAATGAGACGTGCTAAATGTTGTGGAGGAAAATTTTGCAAGTTGAACAGTCAGCTCTGAGCTGTCAGACAATTTTCGAAAAAAGATCATAAATAGGAGCAAGAATGGGCAATTCAGCCCCCCCCGAGCCTACTCTGCCATTCAATAAGATCATAGCTGATCTGATTGTGGCCTCAATTCCACTTTACTGCTGCGCCCACCCCAAAACCCTCCCCATTGTCGAACAAATATCTGTCTAACTCAGCCTTGAATATATTCAATGACCAAGCCTCTACTGCCCTCTGGGGAAGAGAATTCCACAGACTAACGACCCTCAGAGAAGAAATTCCCTCTCATCTGACTTATAAGGGAGACCCATTTTGAAACTGTGCCCCCTAGTCATAAATTCAGCCATGAGGGGAAATATCCTCTCAGCATCTATCCTGTCAAGCTCCCTCAGAACCTTAGATGTTTCAATAAGATCACCTCTCATTCTTCTAAACTCCAATGAGTATAGGCTCAACATGTGCAACTTTCCCTCGTAAGAGAGCCCCTTCATGTCAGGAATCAGCACAGTGAACTTTCTCTGAACTGCACTGCTTCCAATTCAAGTATATCCTTCCTTAAGGAGGCCGAAACTGTACATGGTACTCTAGGTGTGGTCTCATCAATGCCCTGTACAGCTGTAGCAAGACTTCCCTACTTTTAAACTCCATCCCAATTGCAATAAATGCAAATATTCGATTTGCCTTCCAAATTACTTGCTGTACCTGCATGCTAACGGGCTGCAAAGGAAACCCGACCCGAGCCCGAATGCCAGACCCAGAAGCCCGACCCCAACACATGTCGTCGGGTCGGGTAGCAGGACTTTACATCAGTACATGGGTAAAAGCGGGTTACCCAACCCGACCCCGACGGGACCCAACGTGTGTCGGGTTTGGGTCGGGTTGGGCTGCTGGGTCTGGCATTTGGGCTCAGGTCGGGTTTCCTTTGCAGCCCTTTACTGCATGTTAACTTTGTCATGTCCAAGGACACCCAGATTTCTCTGTACTGCAGCATTCCATCTCCATCTCCCAAATTTTTTCCTACTCACTTAACCTATGTCTTTTCGTAGACACTTTGTGTCTTCCTCACAACTTGCTTTCCTACCTATCTTTGTATTACACGCAAAAAAAAACATCTGGCTCACTAATGTCCGTCAGGGAAGGAAATCTGCTGTCCTTACCTGGTCTGACCTACATGTGATTCCAGACTCACAACAATATGGTCGACTCTTAAATGCCCTCTAAAATAATCAAGCAAGCCACTCAGTTTAAAGGACTTCCCAGGTCGGGAAAAAGAACCCGACCAATCCACAGCGGACCCGAGCCCGACCCAGCCCAAGTCCCTCCAAATTCGCCCCGAGCCCGAAACAACCCGAGCCCGCCCCCAACTCAACCCAACCCGAGCCAGACCCAACCATCCCTTTACTTGCCTTCTGACTGGGAATCCCCACTAAGCTGCAGCGCATGCGTGATAACGTCATAGTGACGTCACTCACACTGCGCAGACTCAGTTTCGTCCCGGACTCCGAGCTCAGGTACGTTTTTTTAATTTCCATACTTACCGGCAGAGCACTTACTGTGTGTGTCCGGCCTGACCCGGACCCGAACCGAGCCCAAATGCCAGACCCCAAAGAGGGGCCCGACCCGAACCGAACCCGACACGTCGTTGGGTCCGGATCGGGCAGCAACCCTTTAAGTCAGTTGTATCAAACCGCCACAAACTCAATCAGGAATGAAACCGGACGGACTACCCGACATCGACCTAGAGTCACAGAGTCGTACAGCATAGAAACAGGCCCCTCGGCCCACCGCGTCCATGCCGACCATAATGCCTATCTATACTAATGCCATCTGCCTTCATTAATTCCATATCTGTCTATGCCTTGCTCATTCAAGTACCTGTTCAGATGCCTCTTAAATGTTGCTACTGTTCCTGCCTCCACCACCTCCTCAGGCAGCTCATTCCAGATACCCACTATTATTTGTGTGAAAAATTTACCCCTTTGATCCCCTTTAAACCTCCTCCCTCTCACCTTAAATCTATGCCCTCTAGTTTTAGTCACCCCTACCATGGGAAACAGACTCTGGCTATCTACCTTGCTGTGCCTCTCATAATTTTATATACTTCTATCATGTCCCCTCTCAGCCTCCTTCGCTCCAGGGAAAACAGACCCAGCCTATCCAATCTCTCTTCATAACTCAAGCCCTCCAAACCAGGCAACATCCTTGTGAATCTTTTCTGCACCCTCTCTAGCTTAATCACATCTTTCCTGTAGTGCGGCGACCAGAACTGCACACAGTGATCCAAATGCGGCCAAACCAACGTTATGTACAACTGTAACAAGGCGTCCCAACTCTTGTACTCAATGCCTCGGCCGATGAAGGTAAGCATGCCATACGCCTTCTTCACCACCTTGTCTACCTGTGTTGCCACTTTCAGGGAACTATGTACTTGCACCCCAAGGTCTCTGCTCAACAACACTCCCCAGGGCCCTGCCATTCACTGTATGTGTCCTACCTGGTTTAACTTCCCAAAGTGCATCACTTCACACTTGTCTGCGTTAAATTCCATTTGCCACTCCCTTGCCCACTTTCCCAGTTGATCTATATCCTGTTGTAACCTTAGACAACCTTCTTCACTGTCCACTATACCACCAATTTTGGTGTCATCTGCAAACTTACTAATCATGCCCCTTACATTCACATTCAAGTCATTAACATATATGACAAACAACAGAGGGCCCAGCACCGATCCCTGCAGCACACCACTGGTCACCGGCCTCCAATCTGAAAAACAACCCTCCACTACCACCAAGCCAATTTTGTATCCAATTTGCTAGCTCACCCTGGATCCCATGTGTTCGAACCTTCTGGACCAGCCTACCATGCGGGACCTTGTCAAACGCCTTGCTAAAGTCCATGTAGACAACATCCATCGCCCTACCCTCGTCAATCCTCTTGGTCACCTCTTCGAAAAACTCAATCAAATTCGTGAGACATGATTCCCCACGCACAAAGCCATGCTGATTATCCCTAATCAGACCATGCTTTTCCAGCATATAAATCCTGTCTCTCAGAATCCCTTCAAATAACTTTCCCACCACTGATGTAAGGCTCACCAGCCTGTAGTTCCCTGGTTTATCCCTGTTGCCCTTCTTAAATAAAGGCACATTAGCTATCCTCCAGTCTTCTGGTACCTCACCCGTGGCTAACGATGATACAAAAATCTCTGCCAGGGCCCCAGCAATCTCCTCCCTTGCTTCCTATAGCATCCTAGGATACACCTGGTCAGGCCCTGGGGACCACCTTATCCACCTTAGTGCACTTCAAAACCTCCAACAGCTCCTCCTTTGTAATGCTGATATGCTCCAGGATATCGCTGTTCCCTCCCTTGAACTCACTAGCTTCCATGTCCTTCTCCACAGTAAATACGGACGAGAAATAATCATTTTAGACCTCGCCCATTTCCCGTGGCTCCACAAATAGATTGCCACACTGATCCTTAAGGGGACCTACTCTCTCCCTCGCTACCCTTTTACTCTTAATATACTTATAGAATTTTATAGGATTCTCCTTTATCTTATCTGCCAGGGAAATCTCATGGCCCCTTTCGCCCTCCTAATTTCCTTCTTAAATGTAGTCCTACATCCCTTATACTCCTCAAGGGACTCGCTCGATCCCAGCTGCCTGTACCTGACATATGCCTCCTTCTTTGTCCTGACCAGACCCTCAATATCCCTCGTCAACCAAGGTTCCCTAAACTTGCCAGCCTTGCCCTTCCATCTAACAGGAACATGCCGGCCCTGAACTCTTCCTATCTCACTTTTAAAAGCCTCCCACTTGCCATACATTCCTTCACCTGCAACTGCAAACCCAGCCCTGTCGACCCTGTAAAGTCCTCCTTATAACATCTGGGGGCTTGTGCCAAAGTTGGGGAGCTGTCCCAAAGACTAGTCAAGCAGCAGCCTAACATACTCATGCTCAAGAAATCATACTTTACAGACAATGTCCCAGACACTGCCATCACCATCCCTGGGTACGTCCTCTCCCACCAGCAGGACAGACCCACCAGAGGTGGCGGCTCAGTGATATACAGTTGGGAGGGAGTTGCCCTGGGAGTCCTCAACATCGATTCTGGACCCCATGAAGTCTCATAGCACCAGGTCAAACATGGGCAAGGAAACCTCCTGCTGATTATCACCTACTGCCCCCCCTCAACTGATGAATCAGTACTCCTCCAAGTTGAACAGCACTTAGAGGAAGCACTGAGGGTGGCGGACTTCAACGTCCATCACCAGGAGTGGCTCGGTAGCACCACTACTGACCGAGCTGGCCGAGTCCTCAAGGACATAGCTGCTAGACTGGGTCTGCAGTAGGTGATGAGAAAACCAACAAGAGGAAAAAACATACTTCACCTTGTCCTCACCAATCTGCCTGTCGCAGATGCATCTGTCCATGGCAGTATTGGTAGGAGTGACCTTGTGAAGACAAAGTCCCATCTTCACATTGAGGCTACCCTCCATCATGTTGTGTGGCACTACCACCGCGCTCAAGGGGATAGATTTTGAACACATCCAGCAATGCAAAACTGGGCATCCATGAGGCACTGTGGTCCATCAGCAGCAGCAGAATTGTACTTAACCACAATCTGTAACATGATGGCCTAGCATATCTCCCACTCTACCATTACCATCAAGCCGGAGGATCAACCTTGGTTCAATGAAGAGTGCAGGAGGGCATGCCAAGAGCAGCACCAGGCATACCTCAAAATGAGGTGTCAACCTGGTGAAGCTACAACGCAGGTCTACTTGAATGCATAAGCAGCACATGACAGAGCTAAGCAATCCCACAACCAACGGATCAGATCAAAACTCTGCAGTACTGCCACATGGTGGTGGACAATTAAACAACTAACAGGAGGAAGAAACTCCACAAATATCCCCATCTTTAATGAAGCTCAGAACATAAGTGCAAAAGATAAAGCTGAAGCATTTGCAACAATCTTCAGCCAGATGTGCCGAGTGGATGATCCATCTCAGCAAATCCTGAAGTCCCCAGCATCATAGATGCCTTTCTTAAGCCAATTCGATTCACTCCACGTGACAAGAAGAAACTACTGAAGGTACTTGATACTGAAAAGGCTACATTCAGCAATAATACTGAGTCCTGTGCTCCAGAACTTGCAGTGCTCCTAGCCAAGCTGTTCCAGTACAGCTACAACACTGGCATTTACCCAGCGATGTGGAAAATTGCCCAGGTATGTCCTGTACATAAAAAGCAGGACAATTCCAACTCGGCCAATTACCGCCCCAACAGTCTACTCTCGATTATCAGTAAAGCAATGGAAGGGGTCATCGACAGTGCTATCAAGCGGCACTTGCTTAGCCATAACCTGCTCAGTGACGCTCAGTTTGGGTTCCGCCCGGGACACTCAGCTCCTGACCTCATAGGAACATAGAAGCAGGAGTGGGCCATTCAGCCCATCGAAACCACCCCGCCATTCAATAAGATCATTGCTGATCATCCACTTCAATGCCTTTTTACCACACTATCCCCATATCCCCTTACGTCATTTCTGTTTAGAAATCTGTCAATCTCTACTTTAAACACACTCAATGACTGAGCTTCCACAGCCCTCTGTGGTAGAAAATTCTGAAGATTCACAACTGTTTGAGTGAAGAAATTTCTCCTCATCTCTGTCCTAAGTGGCTTCCCCTTATTTTGAAATTGTGTCCCCTGGTTCTACATTCCCCAACCAGGGGAAACATCTGCATCTACTCTGTCTATCCCTTTAAATATTTTGTAGATTTCAATGAGATCACTTTTCATTCTTCGAAACTCTAGAGAATACAGGCCCAGTTTCCCCAATCTCTCTTTGTTTTACAGTCCCGCTATCCCAGGAACAAGTCTGATGAATCTTCGTTGTACTCACTCTATGGCAATAATATCCTTCCTAAGGTAAGGGGAACAAAACTGCACCCAGTACTCCAGGTGCAGTCTAACCAAGGTTCTATACAATTGAAGCAAGACTTCAGTACTCAAATCCTCTTGTGATAAAGGCCAACATACCATTAGCCTTAATTGCTTGCTGCACCTGCATGTTAGCCCTCAGTGACTTATTGACAAGATCACCCAGGTCCCTTTGTGCATCTACACTTTCTAATCTCTTACCATTTAAGAAATACTCTGCACATCTGTTCCTCCTACCAAAGTGGATAACCTCACATTTTTCCACATTATATTCCATCTGCCACATTCTTGCCCACTCTCTCAGTCTGTCCGAATCCCCTTGAAGCTGCTTTGCATCTTCCTAACACACATTCCCACCTAGTTTTGTGATCCACGAACTTGGAAATACTACATTTGGTCCCACATCCAAATCATTGATATATATTGTGAACAGCTGGGGCCCAAGCACTAATCCCAATGGTACCCCACTAGTCACAGCCTGCCAACATGAGAATGACCTGTTTATTCCTACTCTATGCTTTCTGCCTGTTAACCAATCCTTAATCCATGCCAGTTTATTACCTCCTATCCCATGCTTTAATTTGGCTAACCAAACTCCTCTGGGGGACATCAAAAGCCTTCGGAAAATCCAAGTGTAATACGTCCACCGACTCCCCTTTATCAATTCTGTTAGTAACATCCTCAAAAAACTCCAACAGGTTTGTCAAACATGAATGCCCATTCATAAATCCATGTTGACGATGCCCAATCAGATCTGCAACCTTCCAATCTGCAGGAACTGCTCCAAAATCTATAGAATTTTGGAAGATGATCACCAATGCATCCACTATCTACATCTTTCAACACTCTGGGATGTAGGATATCAGCTCCTGGGGACCTATCAACCTTCAGCCCCATTAATTTCTCCAATACTACCTTCTTATTAATACTAATTTCCTTCAATTCCTCATTCTCCCTAATCCCTTAGATCTCTAATTCTGGGAGATTTCTTGTATCTTCCTCAGTGAAGACAGACACAAAATAATCATTTAGCTTCTCTGCCATTTTTCTATTCCACTTTATAAATTCTCCTGACACTGCCTGTAATGGACCTACATTTGTCTTAGCCAAACGTTTCCTTTTTGCATATCTGTAGAAGATTTTACAGTCTGTTTTTGCTTGCTTACATTCATATTCTATTCTCCCTTTATCAGATTCTTGGTCCTCCTTTGCTGTATTCTAAAATCCACCCAATCTTCAGGTTTACTACTATTTCTGGGAACTTTATAGGCCTTTTCTTTTAATCTTATACAATCCTTAACTTCCTTTGTTATCCACAGTTGACTGCCTTTACTTTGGGGTTTTTGTGCCTTGAAGAAATGTATTGTTACTGTAAACTATGTAATATTTCTTTAAAAACTATCCATTGCCCACTGTTATACCTTTCAATGTATTTTCCCAATCCACCTCGGCCAATTTTCCCCTCATACTTTCATAATTTCCTTTGTTCAAATTTAACACACTGGCTTCAGAATGAACTACCCTCACTTTCAAACATAATGTAAAATTCTATCATATTATGGTCATTAATCCCTAAAGGTTCTTTTACAATAAGATTATTAATCAGCCCCTTCTCATTACATAATACTAGATCTAAAATAGCCTGTTCTTTAGTCGGTTCCTCAACATACTGCTCTAGGAAATCATTCCTAACACACTCCAGAAACTCATCCTCCACAGCATTAGTACTGATTAGGTTTACTCAGTCCATATGCAAATTGAAGTCACCTATGATTACTGTATTATCCATGCTACTTGCTTCTCTAATCTCCTGATTAATACCACGCCCCACGCTACCAGTACTGTCTGTTGGTCTATAAACAACTCCTCCCTTACTAATGTACTGATCCCATCCCTTATTATCAGTAGAACACCACCTCCTTTTCCTTTTTGCCTGTCCTTCCTAAGTGTCGAATATCCTTGAATATTCAATTCCCAGTCCTGATCCCCCTGTAGCCATGTTTCTGTTACGGCAGTTAGATCATACCCATTTGCCTCTATTTGGACCTTTAATTCATCTACCTTGTTGCATATGCTGCATGCCCTTAACTTTGTCGTCTTGACATTCTACGCCTAGTTGATGCTCGCCTTTGTTTCGTCTGCTTTCTAATGTCACTTGCTACATTTCTACCTCCTGTTACCAGCTTTACTCCCTTCCAATGTGAGCTACCCCTCTGGTTCCCATCCCCCTGACCAGCTAGTTTAAACCCTCCCCAACAGCACTAGCAAATTTTCCTGCAAGGATATTAGTTCCGATCCTGTTAAGATGTAGCCTGTCCATCTTGTCCAGGTCCCAATGCCTCAGAAATCTGATGCCCTCCCTCCGACACCAATTTTCCAGCCACGTGCTAAATCGATTAATCCTTCTATTCCTATACTCACCAGCACGTGGCACAGGGAGTAATCCTGAGATTACTGCTTTGGAGGTCCTGCTTTTTAATTTCCTTCCTAACTCCCTAAAATCTACTTTGAGGACCTCATCCCTCTTCCTACCTATGTCATTGGTACCAATGTGGACCACGACCTCTGGCTGTTCACCCTTCCCCAGAAGGATATCCTGCAGCCTCTCCATGACATCCTTGACCCTGGCACCAGGGAAGCAACACGTTTACTGCCACAGAAACGCCTGTCTGAACCCCTGACTATCAAATCCCCTATCACTATTGCTCTTCCACTCTTCTTCCTCCCCTCCTGTGCAGCTGAGCCACCCGTGGTGCCACAGACTTTGCTCTGTCTGCACTCTCCTGAGGAATGATCGTTCTCACCAGCATCCAGAATGGAAAACCGATTAGCAAGCAAGATAGACTCAGGGGACTCCTGCTCTGCCTGCCTGGTTCTCTTAGACTGCCTAGCAGTCACCCATTCCCTCTCTGCCTGTATGCTCCTAACCTGCAGTAAACATGCTGTCCACGTAGTCCTCTGTCATGGGGATGCACAACAGTGACTCCAGCTGCCGCTCGGGTTCCGAAACCTGGAGCTCAAGCTTCTGCAGCCAGTGACGCTTCCTGCAGATGTGTTCATCTAGGACACGTAGTGTGTCCCACATACCGTAGGATGTACATTCCACTTGTACAAGCTCACCTGCCATAGCATAACTTTAAAAAATTGTTACAATGAGAACTAAGATAACTTACCAGTTATTGACCAATCAACTTCTTCCCTGTACTGAAGACAGAGGCAGCTACAAAAGGAAGGAAGGAGGGAAAGGAAGGAAGGAAGGAGGGAAAGGAAGGAAGGAGGGAAAGGAAGGAAGGAAGGAGGGAAAGGAAGGAAGGAAGGAGGAAGGAGGGAAAGGAAGGAAGGAAGGAAGGAGGGAGGGAAAGGGAAAGGAAGGGGGGAGGGAAGGAGCCCCTCCCTCACACATCAAATTCCCACTTTACACTGTGCACCCAAATTTATTTTCTTAATTTAAGTTCCCCTCCTTACCAAACTCCCTTAATACTGTGCACTCCAACAGCACTCAGTGCAGACAAGCAGCACTGAGAGTCCCTGAATTTATACTCTGAAAACAATGCTGTGACAGCTCTGCTAGAGCTCTGTTACAGCTCAGAAAACAGTTTAAGCTAGATACCTAATTGACTAGCTGCAGCTATTCTCAGAGTGTTAGTATACCTCTGTTTAAAGCTGCTAGAAACCTAACTTAACTCTTAACTGGAACAGGAATTTCAATGAATTGCCAGATGTAAACAAAACAAAAAGTAGTCATTACATATAAAAACAAGAAATGCTGGAACCACTCAGCATTTCTTATTTTTATTTCAGATTTCCAGCATCCGCAGTATTTTGCTTTTATATAAGTAGTCATTACAGCCTTGCTTCAAACACTGACAAAAGGGCTGAACTCAAGAGAGGTGGGAGTGACTGCCCTTGACATCAAGGCAGCATTTGACAGAGTATGGCATCAAGAAGCCCGAGGAAAACTGGAGTCAATGGGATCAGGGGGAAAAGTCTCTGCTGGTTGGAGTCATACCTAGAGCAAAGGACATCATTGCAGGAGTTCCTCAGGGTAGTGCACTAGGCCCAACCATTTTCAGCTGCTTCATCACTGACCTTCCTTCAATCATAAGGTCAGAAGGGGATATTCACTGCTGATTATGCAATGTTCAACACCATTTGTGACTTCCCAGATACTGAAGCAGCTCGTGTAGAAATGCAGCAAGACCTAGACAATATCCAGGCTTGGGCTGATAAGTGGCAAGTAACATGTGCGCCACACAAGTGCCAGGCAATGTCTATCTTAAACAACAGAGAATCTAACCATCTCCCCTTGACATTCAATGGCATGACAATCGCTGAATCCCCCACTAACATCCTAGGGGGTTACCATTGACCAGCAACTGAATTGGAGTAGCCATATAAATACTGTGGCTACATGAGCAGGTCAGAGGCTAGGAATCCTTCAGCGAATAACTTACCTCCTGACTCCCCAAAGCCTATCCTCCATTGACAAGGCACAAGTCAGGAGTGTGATGGAATACTCTCCACTTGTCTGGATATGGGAAATTGATTGTGGAGGATTCAGCGACAGTAATGCCATTGAACTTCAAGGGGGGATGGCTGGATTCCCTCCAGGGTTGATTGTCATAAAAACCCCTCTGGTTCACTAACGTCCTTTCGGGAAGGAAATCTGAGATGGCCACGCCTGGCCCGGCATGGGGGGGGGGGGGGGTTGGGAGGAGGAGGCGGCAGGGGAGCTGTTCCAGACCTCCTCCTGCCCCCACTGTAATTTTACATGGGACAGCGGCGACAAACTGCTGCCCCACCCCAGGCCAATCAAGGCCCTTAAGTGGCCAATTAACTGGCACTTAAGGGCCTCCGCCCGCTGCCGCAGGTATTTTACCCTTCACTGGTTGGCGGCTGAGGCCTCAACAAGCCCACCTGGTGAAACCAGGCAGCCTTCTTGCAGGCCAAGGGGGGGGGCGTCCTGATTGGGCACCCTGTTCCCCACAGAGGGCTGCCCCTGAACACTCCACCTCTGCAGCACACCCCCCATCTTCCTCCGCCTCACTGGGGCCCGACTGATTATCCCCGGCGAGGCCCTAAAAACCTATCTTTTTACAAGGGCCGTCCTTCATCTTCTCGTAATGGCTGGGTGTAGTCCCAGCAGTGGTCACCGCTGTTTGGCCAGCAGTCCATTAGGCAGGACTTCTACCTCCTTGAGGTAGACCAATTAAAGGCCTGGGGAGCAAAAAATCCTGATCTGGCTCCCCAGGCTCGGCAGAGGTGGGCTTGCCACAAACTTTTCGGCCGGTGGAAGGGGCCTCCCGCCCAATGAAAATGGAGACCAAAACTGAACACAGTATTCCTGATGTGATCTCACCAAGATCAAATACAACTTCAATATCACCTCTTTAGACTTTATTCACACCCTTAGTTATACATTCCAATAATTTATTAATTTTTTTCCACTTCCTGAACGATGAACCAACTGCTTTAATAATCTATCCATTAAAACTTCTTAATCTCTATTATTTCAAGCAACATTGCCATTTAATATGTAACCCGCATTCTCACTTTTTCCATTTAACACTTTTCTGTATTGATCTGTATCTGCAATTCTTCTGTCCATTGACCTAGCTTACCCAAATCCCTTTGGATTAGCACATACAGGTTCATTTCATTGACCACGACACATAATTTACTATTATATACAAACATAGATGTACCTGGATAATATTCTATTCTCCAAATTATTATAAAAATTCTAAACAGCAGCAACCCTAACACCAGTCTTGTAAGACTCCACAGTCTTCATATCACTTCATCCACCACAACCTTGGCTGACTACCTTTCAGAGACACATCGATCCAGTCTAATACTTTGTCATCTGTCCCAAGGTATATGACCTGTGAATCAAAGAACTTCCATTTAGGTACGGCGTTTCACATTTTCAGAGCATCCCAAAGCTCTTCATTGACAAAAATTACTTAAGTGTAGTCACTGTTATGTAGGCAAACACAATACCCGATTGCACAAGGCCTCAAGAACAGCAATGACATTAAAAACAGATTAACTGGTCACTTATGATGTTGGTTGAGTGTGCACATAGATTATGTGCAGTTGCGCTTGAACTTGCTACCTTCTAACTTCGAAGCAAGTGCTACCACTCAGCCAAACTAACACAATGAGCAGTTTATTATGAGGGACAGTAGCAAAAGCCTTCCTAAAATCCATATAAATTACATCCACTGCCTAACCCTCATGCATCAGTTGTGTAACCTTCTAAAGAAAAACAAATAAATTGGGAAACATAGAAACATAGAAAAATAGGAGAAGTAGGACATTCGGCCCTTTGGGCCTGCTCTGCCATTCAAAAAAGATCATGGCTGAACATCTAATTCAGTACCCGGTTACTGCTTTCTCCCCATATTCCTTGATCCCTTTCGCATTAAGAAATATATCTATCTCCTTCTTTAATATATTTAATGACTAGGCCTCCACTGCCTTCTGCGGTCGAGAATTCCACAGGTCACCACCCTCTCAGTGCAGAAATTTCTCCTTATCTCGGTTCTAAATGGCATACCCCGTATCCTGAGACTGTGACCCCTGGTTCTGGACACCCCAGCCATCGGGAACATCCTCCCTGCATCTAAGCCTGTCTAGTCCTGTTAGAATTTTATAGGTTTCTAGGAGATCCCCTCTCACTCTTCTAAACTCTAGTGAATATAGGCCTAGTCGACCCAATCTCTCCTCATACGTCAATCCTGCCATCCCAGTAATCAGCCTAAATCATCTTTGCACTCCCTGCATGGTAAAACATGGCCTGTCCCTTCTGCCCGAAACAAGATCTCTATAATCAGACCCTGGCGTTCCATATGATTCCTTATGTTATCCTTCAAAGAATCAATACATTTTTCTGACAATTGAAGTACGTATATTATGGGTTTATCCCTTATTGTTTAAAAAGTTAGGGGTACCATATCCTACTTTCCAACCTATTGGAACATTGTCCAATTCTCAACATTTTTACATACAAATTAGGAGCAGGAGTAGGCCACTCTGCCCCTCGAGCCTGCTCTGCTATTCAATAAGATCATGGCTGATCTGACTGTAACCTCAACTTCCACATTCCCACCTACCCACAATAACCTTTCACACCCTGCTTATCAAGAACCTCTGCCTTAAAAATATTCAAAGACTCTGTTTCCACCGCCTTTACAGGAAAACAATTCCAAAGACTCACGATGCTCTGAGATAAAAATTTCTCTTCACCTCTGTCTTAAATGGGGGATCCCTTATTTTTAAACAGTGACCCTTAGTTCTAGATTCTCGAAAAAGAGGAAACATCCTTTCCACATCCACCCTGTCAAGACCCCTCAGGATCTTATATGTTTCAATCAAGGCGCCTCTTAGTCTCCTAAACTCCAGCGGATACAAGCCAGCCTATCCAACCTTTTCTCAGAAGACAACCTGCCCATTCCAGCTTTTAGTAGAGTAAACCTTCTCTGAACTGCTTCCAATGCATTTACATCCTTCAGTAAATAAGGAGACCGATACTGTACACAGTACTCTAGATGTGGTCTCACCAATGCCCTGAATAACGGAAGCATAACCTTCCTACTTTTGTATTCCATTTCCCTTGCAAAAAATAACATTCTATTAGCTTTTCTAATTACTTGCTGTACCTGCATATTAACCTTTTGCGATTGATGCAGTAGGACACCCAGATCCCTCTGCATCTCAGAGCTCTGCAATCTCTCACCATTCAGATAATATGCTTTTTTTATTTTTCCTGCCAAAATGGACAATTTCACATTTTCTCACATTATACTCCATTTGCCAGATCTTTGCACCCTCACTTAACCTATCTACAGCCCTTTGTAGCCTCCTTATGTCCTCTTCACAATTTACTTTCCGACCTATTCGTGTCATCAGCAAATTTAGCAACCATACACTCGGTCTCTTCGGTTCCATTTAAAAATATCAGTGCTGGAATTTTTGATGATCTTAACCAATACCCAGCACCCTAGAATGGAAACTTGTCAGTTGCAGCCTTGTTTACCCTTGATATCCTCCATATTTCTACAATGTCTTCCTTTGTGATAGCCAAGATTTCCAGACTGCACTCTCCTTTATACTACTCTCTCAACTTGGCAATCTCTCCCTCTTTCCCATGATGGGGGAGCCCAGCACATCAGTGCAAAAGATAAGGCTGAAGCATTTGCAACAATCTTCAGCCTGAAGCGCAGAGTTGATGATCCATCTCGGCCTCCTCCTGAAGTCCCCAGCATCACAGATGCCAGACTTCAGCCAATTCGATTCACTCCGTGTGAGATCAAGAAACGACTGAAGGCACTGGATACTACAAAGGCTATGGGCCCTGACAATATTCTGGCAATAATACTGATGACCTGTGCTCCAGAACTTGCCGCGCCCTTAGCCAAGCTGTTCCAGGACAGCTACAACACTGGCATCTACCCAGTAATGTGGAAAGTTGCCCAGGTACGTCCTGTACACATTAAGTAAGACAAGTCCAACCTGGTCAATTACCGCCCCATCAGCCTACTCTCAATCATCAGTAAACTGATGGAAAGGGTCAACAGTGCCATCAAGCAGCACTTGCTTAGCAAAAACCTGCTCAGTGACGCTCAGTTTGGGTTCCGCCAGGGCCACTCAGCTCCTGACCTCATTACAGCCTTGGTTCAAACATGGACAAAAGAGCTGAACTCAAGAGGTGAGGTGAGAGTGACTGCTCTTGACATCGAGGCAGCATTTGACCAAGTATAGGATCAAGGAGCCCGAGCAAAACTGGAATCAATGGGAATCAGGGAGAGAACTCTCCGCTGGTTGGAGTCATACCTAGCGCAAAGGAAGATGGTTGTGGCTGTTGGAGGTCAATCATCTGAGTTCCAGGACATCACTGCAGGAGTTCCTCAGGGCAGTGTCCGAGGCCCAACCATCTTCAGCTTCTTCATCAACGACCTTCCTTTAATCCTAGGATCAGAAGTGGGGATGTTCACTGATGATTGCACAATGTTCAGCACCATTTGCAACTCCTCAGATACTGAAGCAGTCCCTGTAGAAATGCAGCAAGACCTGGACAATATTGAGGCTTGGGCTGATAAGTGGCAAGTAACATTTGCGCCACACAAGTACCAGGCAATGACTATCTCCAACGAGAATCTAACCATATCCCCTTGACATTCAATGGCATTACCATCACTGAATCCCCCACTATCAACATCCTAGGCGCTACCATTGAACAGAAGCTAAACTGGAGTAGCCATATAAATACTGTGGCTACAAGAGCAGGTCAGAGGCGATGAATCCTGCGGCGAGCAACTCACCTCCCGACTCCCCAAAGCCCCTTCACCATCTACAAGGCGCAAGTCAGGAGTGTGATGGAATACTCTCCACTTGGCTGGATGCGTGCAACTGCAAAAACACTCAAGAACATAGAACAGTACAGGCCCTTCGGCCCACGATGTTGTGCCGAACCTTTAACCTACTCTAGGATCAAACTACCTACATACCCTTTATACTATCATCTTCCATGCACCTATCCAAGAGTCGCTTAAATGTCCCTAATGTATCTGCTTCTACTACCACCGCTGGCAGTGCATTCCACGCACCCACCACTCTCTGTGTAAAGAACCTACCTCTGACATCTCCCCGAAACCTTCCTCCAATCACCTTAAAATTATGCCCCCTGGTAATAGCCCTTTCCACCCTGGGAAAAAGTCTCTGGCTATCAACTCTATCTATACCTCTCATCATCTTGTACCCCTCTATCAAGTCACCTCGCCTCCTTCTTCGCTCCATGAGAAAAGCCCTAGCTCCCACAACCTTTCTTCGTAAGACATGCCCTCCAGTCCAGGCAGCATCCTGGTAAATCTCCTCTGCACCCTCTCTAAAGCTTCCACATCCTTCCTATAATGGACCAGAACTGAACACAATATTCCAAGTGTGGTCTAACCAGGGCTTTATAGAGCTGCAGCATAACCTCGTGGCTCTTAAAGTCAATCCCTCTGTTAATGAAAGCCGACACACCATACGCCTTCTTCACAACCCTATCAACTTGGGTGGCAACTTTGAGCGATCTATGGACATGGACCCCAAGATCCCTCTGTTCCTCCACACTACCAAGAATCCTGTCTTTAAGCCAATATTCCGCATTCAAATTCGACCTTCCAAAATGAATCACTTCACACTTTTCCAGGTTGAACTCCATCTGCCACTTCTCAGCTCAGCTCTGCATCCTGTCAATGTCCTGTTGCAACCTACAACAGCCTTCCACACTACCCACAACTCCAGCAACCTTCGTGTCATCGGCAAACTTGCTAACCCAGCCTTCCACTTCCTCATTCAAGTCATTTATAAAAAATCACAAAGAGCAGAGGTCCCAGAACAGATCCCTGCGGAACACCACTAGTCACCGAGCTCCAGGCTGAATACTTTCCATCTACTACCACCCTCTGTCTTCTATGGGCCAGCCAATTCTGTATCCAGACAGCCAACTTTCCCTGTATCCCATGCCTCCTTACTTTCTGAATGAGCCTACCATGGGGAACCTTATCAAACGCCTTGCTAAAATACATATACACCACATCCACTGCTCTTCCTTCATCAACGTTTTTTGTCACATCCTCAAAGAATTCAATAAGGCTTGTGAGGCATGACCTGCCCCTCACAAAGTCATGATGACTGTCTCTAATCAAACCATGCTTTTCCAAATAATCACAAATCCTGTCCCTCAGAATCCTCTCCAATAATTTGCCCACTACCGACGTAAGACTGACTGGTCTATAATTCCCAGGGTTATCCCTATTCCCTTTCTTGAACAAGGGAATAACATTTGCCACCCTCCAATCATCTGGTACTACTCCAGTGGACAGTGAGGACGCAAAGATCATCGCCAAAGGCGCAGCAATCTCTTCCCTCGCTTCCCGTAATATCCTTGGGTATATCCCGTCTGGCCCCAGGGACTTATCTGTCCTCATGTCTTTCAAAATTTCTAGCACATCCTCCCTCTTAACCTCAACCTGTTCGAGCATATCAGCCTGTTCCACACTGTCCTCACAAACGACCAGGTCCCTCTCACTAGTGAATACTGAAGCAAAGTATTCATTTAGGACCTCCCCCACCTCCTCCGACTCCAGGCACAAGTTCCCTCCACTATCCCTGATCGGCCCTACCCTCACTCTGGCCATCCTCTTGTTCCTCACATAAGTGTAGAACGCCTTGGGATTTTCCTTAATCCTACCCAAGACTTTTTCATGTCCCCTTCTAGCTCTCCTAAGTCCATTCTTCAGTTCCTTCCTGGCTACCTTGTAACCCTCTAGAGCCCTGTCTGATCCTTGCTTCCTCAACCTTAAGTAAGCTTCCTTCTTCCTCTTGACTAGCTGTTCCACATCTCTTGTCATCCAAGGTTCCTTCACCCTACCATCCCTTCCTTCCTTGCCTCATCGGGACAAACCTATCCAGCAGTCGCAGCAAGTGCTCCCTAAACAACCTCCACATTTCTGTCGTGCATTTCCCTGAGAACACCTGTTCCCAATTTATGCTCCCCAGTTCCTGCCTAATAGCACTGTAATTTCCCCTCCCCCAATTAAATATTTTGCCATCCCGTCTGCTCCTGTCCCTCTCCATGACTATAGTAAAGGTCAGGGAGTTGTGATCACTATCACCGAAATGCTCTCCCACCGAGAGATCTGCCACCTGGCCTGGTTCGTTGCCAAGCACCAAGTCCAACATAGTCTCCCCTCTAGTCGGCCTATCTACATATTGAGTCAGGAAGCCTTCCTGGGCACACCTGACAAAAACTGCTCCATCCAAACTATTTGCACTAAGGAGGTTCCAATCAATATTAGGGAAGTTGAAGTCACCCATGACAACAACCCTGTTACTTCTGCACCTTTCCAAAATCTGCCTCCCAATCTGTTCCTCCGTGTCTCTGTTGCTATTGGGGGGGGTCTATAGAAAACTCCCAATAAAGTGACTGCTCCTTTCCTATTTCTGACTTCCACCCATAATGACTCAGTAGACAAACCCTCCTCGACGACCTCCCTTTCTGCAGCTGTGATACTATCCCTGATTAGCAATGCCACTCCCCCACCTCTTTTACCTCCCTCCCTATTCCTTTTGAAACATCCAACATCCATTCTTGCCTCTGTGAAAGCCAAGTCTCCATAATGGCCACAACATCGTAGCTCCAAGTACTGATCCATGCTCTAAGTTCATCACCCTTATTCCTGACACTTCTTGCATTAAAATAGACACACTTCAACCCATCATACTGGCTGCAACTTTGCCCTGTCAACTGTCTAACCTTCCTCACAGACTCTCTGCATCTGCCTGTTCAACAGCTACCCCATCCACTGATCCGTAGCTCCGGTTCCCATCCCCCTGCCAAACTAGTTTAAACCCTCCCGAAGAGCGCTAGCAAACCTCCCGTCCAGGATATTGGTGCCCCGCCAGTTCAGATGCAACCCGTCCTTCTTGTACAGGTCCCACCTTCCCCAGAAGGTATCCCAATGATCCACATATCTGAAGCCCTCCCTCCTACACCAGCTCTGTAGCCACGTGGTCAGCTGCACTCATTCTCTGTTTCTAGCCTCACTAGCACGTGGCACCGGTATCAATCCTGAGATTACTATCCTAATCGTCCTGCCTTTTAGCTTCCAACCTAACTCTCTATATTTTCTTTTCAGGTCCTCATCCCTTTTCCTAGCTATGTCATTGGTACCGATGTGTACGACGACTTCTGGCTGCTCCCCCTCCCCCTTAAGAATCCCGTAGACTCGATCAGAGACATTCCTGACCCTGGCACCCGGGAGGTAACATACCAAGAAGCTCGACACCATCCAAGACAAAGCAGCCCACTTGATTGGCACCCCATCCACAAGCATTCACTCCCTCCACCACCGACGCACAGTGGCAGCAGTGTGTACCACCTACAAGATGCACTGCAGCAACACACCATGGCTCCTTAAACAGCAGCTTCCAAACCCACGACCTCTAACCAACTAGAAGGACAAGGGCAGCAGATATATGGGAACACCACCACCTGCAAGTTCCCCTCCAAGTCACACAACATCCTGACTTGGAACTGTATCGCCCTTCCTTCACTGTTGCTGGATCAAAATCCTGGAACTCCCTTCCTAATAGCACTGTGGGTGCACCTACCTCCCATGGACTGCAGCGGTTCAAGAAGGCAGCTCATCACCACCTTATGAAGGACAATTAGGGATGGGCAATAAATGCAGGCCTGGCCAGAGATGCCCACATCCCACGAATGAATTTAAAAAAATAATAAAAGCTGTCACAAATGTTGATTTAGTTATTTTATCAATTACATAAGACGATAAAAAATAGCCGTAGGGCGTTCGGCCCTTTAAACCTGCTTCACCATTCACTAAGATCACAGCTGTTCTTCTACCTCAGCTCCACCTTCCCACACTATCCCTTATCCCTTGATCCTCTTAGTAACCAAAAATCTATCGATCATCGATCTTAAAGACTGAGCATTCACAGCTCTCTGGAGTAAAGAATTCCAAAAGATTCACAAACATTTGAGTAAAGAATTTTCTCTCCAGCTGAGTCCTAAATGTCAACCCCTTATTCTGAGACTGTGCCCCAGTATTCTAGATTCCCCAGCCAGGGGTAACATCCCCCAGGGATTACCCTGTCAAGTCCTTTAAGAATTTATATGTTTCAATGAGATCACTTCTCATTCTTCCGAACTCTAAGGAATATATTCTACTCAATCTCTCCTCATAATACCTGCATCCCAGGATTCAGTCTAATGAACTTAGCTACACCCCCTCAAAGTCAAGTATATCCTTCCTTAGATATGGAGACCAAAACTGCACTCAATGTTCCAGGTGTGGTCTCACCAAGGCACTATACAATTGCAGTAAGACCTCTTCACTCTTATACTCCAAGTTCATTCAAGGGATGTGGGCATCACTGGCTCGGACAGCATTTATTGCCCATCCTTAATTACCCTGCAGAAGATAGTGGTGAGCTGCAGTCCATGTGGGGTAGGTACGCCCACAGTGCTGTTAGGAAGGGAGGTCCTGAACTTTGACCCAACGACAGTGAAGGAAGGGAGATATAGTTCCAAGTGAGGACGTTGTGTGACTTGGAGGGGAACTTGCAGGTGGTGGTGTTCACATGCAACTGCTGCCCTTGTCCTTCCAGGTGGTAGAGGTTGCGGGTTTGGAAGGTGCTAAGGAGCTTGGGGGCATTGCTGCAGTGAATCTAGTAGTTTGCACACACAGCTGCCACTGTGCGTCAGTGGTGGGGCGAATGAATGTTTGTGGATGGGGTGCCAATCAAGCGGGCTGCTTTGAGCCTGGATGGTGTCGAGCTTCTTGAGTGTTGTTGGAGCTGCACCCATCCAGGCAAGTGGAAAGTATTCCCACACTCCTGACTTGTGCCTTGTAAATGGTGGAAGGCTCTGGGGAGTCAGGAGGTGACTCGTCACAGGATTCCGAGCCTCTGACCTGCCCTTGTAGCCACAGTATTTATATGGCTTCTCCAGTTCAGTTTCTGGTCAATGGTAACCCCCAGGATGTTGATAGTGGGGGAATTCAGCGATCATAATGCCATTGAATGTCAAGGAGAGATGGTTCGATTCTCTCTTGTTCGAGATCGTCATTGCCTGGCGCGAATTTTACTTGCCACTTATCAGCCCAAGCCTGGATATTGTCCAGGTCTTGCTGCATTTCTACAGGGACTGCTTCAGTATCTGAGGAGTCGCGAATGGTGCTGACCATTGTGCAATCATCGGTGAACATCCCCACTTCTGACCTTATGATTGAAGGAAGGTCATTGATGAAGCAACTGAGGATGGTTGGGCCTAGCACACTACCCTTATAGGAAAGATGTGACTGCACTGGAGAGGGTGCAGAGGAGATTCACCAGGATATTGCCTGGGCTGGAGCATTTCAGTTATGAAGAGAGACTGAATAAGCTAGGGTTGTTTTCCTTGGAACGGAGAAGGCTGAGGAGGGGACGTGATGGAGGTATACAAAATTATGAGGGGCATTGATAGGATAGATAGGAAGGAACTTTTTCCCTTAGCGGAGGGGTCAGTAACCAGGGGGCATAGATTTAAGGTAAGGGACAGGAGGTTTAGAGGAGAGTTGAGGAAAAATATTTTCACCCAGAAGGTGGTTAGAATCTGGAACACACTGCTTGGAGGGGTGGGAGAGGTAGGATCCCTCAACATTTAAGAAGTATATAGATGAGCACTTGAAATGCCATAGCATACAAAGCTACGGGCCAAGTGCTGGAAAATGGGATTAGATTGTATGGGTGCTTGATGGTTGGCACAGGCGCATTGGGCCGAAGGGCCTGTTTCTGTGCTGTAAAACTCTATGACCCTGAGGAGCGTCTGCAGTGATGTCCTGGAGCTGCGATGACTGACCTCCAACAACCAAAACTATCTTTCTTTGCGCTAGGTATGACTCCGGCCAGCGGAGAGTTTTCCCGATTCCCATTGACTCCAGTTTTGCTCGGGCTCCTTGATACCATACTCAGTCAAATGCTGCCTTGATGTCAAGGGCAGTCACTGTCACCTCACTTCTTGATTTTAGTTCTTTTGTCCATCTTTGAACCAAGGCTGTAATGAGGTCAGGAGCCAAGTGGCCCTGGCTAAAGGACTGCTCGGATATAAAATTGAAACCCGACCCAGGCCTGACCCGAGCACAGCCAATCTGTGCCTGAATCCTTTAATTATTTTTCACGCCCGACCCAACCTGAATATCGCAATAAATTTAATGATATCAAGCTTGATATCTACCTCGTCCAAATGGTAATACTTGTGATCCTGTCCATCCTGAAGATGGAGTTGTGGGGAATCACGGGTGAGCCTGATCTCGAGAGTTCCCGGAAGCAGCAATGTCCAGCCCGACCCAATTCCGAACACTGGACTCTGAATATTGACCCGACCCAGTAGCACAGTGGCTAGCACCACAGCCTCACATCTCCAGCGACCTGGGTTCGGTTCTGGGTACTGCCTGTGCGGAGTTTGCAAGTTCTCCCTGTGACTGTGTGGGTTTCCTCCCACAGCCAAAGACTTACAGGTTGATAGGTAAATTGGCCATTGTAAAAAATTGCCTCCAGTGTAGCTAGGTGGTAGGAGAATTGAGGGAAGGTGGGGATGTGAGAGGGAAAAATGGGATTAATATAGGATTAGTATAAATGGGTGGCTGATGGTCGGCACGGACTCGGTGGGCCGAAGGGCCTGTTTCAGTGCTGTATCTCTCTATGACTCTATGACCCCAACACATGCAGTCGTGTCTAGTCAAGTAGCTAGGCTTTAGCCCTGGCAGAACCCAAACTGAGCGTCACTGAGCAGGTTATTGCTAAGCAAGTGCCATTTGATAGCACTATCAACAACACCTTCCATCACTTTACTGATGATCGAGAGTAGACTCATGGGGCGGTAATTGGCCAGGTTGGATTTGTCCTGCTTTTTGTGTACAGTACATATCAGGGCAATTTTCCACATTGCCAGGTAGATGCCAGTGTTGTAGCTGTACTGGAACAACTTGGCTAGGGGCGCGGCAAGTTCTGGAGCACAGGTCTTCAGTACTATTGCCGGAATACTGACAGGGCCCATAGCCTTTGCAGTATCCAGTGCCTTCAGTCGTTTCTTGATATCACACCGAGTGAATCTAATTGGCTGAAGACTGGCATCTGTGATGCTAGGGACTTCAGGAGGAGACAGAGATGGATCATCAACTCGGCACTTCTGGCTGAAGATTGTTGCAATTGCTTCAGCCTTATCTTTTGCACTGATTTGCTGGGCTTCCCCATCATTGAGGATGGGGACATTTGTGGATCCACCTCCTCCAGTTAGTTGTTTAATTGTCCACCACCATTCACGACTGGATGTGGCAGGACTGCAGAGCTTAGATCTGATCCATTGGTTGTGGGATCACTTCGCTGTCTGTTGCATGCTGCTTATGCTGTTTGGCACACAAGTAGTCCTGGGTTGTAGCTTCAGCCAGTTGACACTTCATTTTGAGGTTTGCCTGGTGCTGCTCCTGGCATGCCCTCCTGTACTCTTCATTGAACCAATGCCACCCAGGTCCCTCCAACTATCAACAGTCTCTCTCACTTTTAAAAATATTCTGCTTTTCCATTCTTCCTATCAAAGTGGATAATTTCACACTTCTCGATATTATATTCCATTTGCAACATCCATGCCTACTCACTTCACCTATAACACTTTGCAGCCTCTTGTGTCCTCCTCACAGCTTACATTCCCACCTAACGGTGCATCACCAGCAAACTTAGATATATTACACTCAGCCCCCTCATCTTAGTTATTGATGTAGGTTGTAAATAGCTGTGGCCCAGTGGGCTCTCTGTAAGTACAGACCCACTCTTTAACTCCCCTGTGAGGTCTCTAAGTAACAACCAAATCTGAAACTCCCTCTGTAGGGTCTCTAAGAACAGACCCACTCTGCTATTCCCTCTTTTGGGTCTTTGTATGTACAGACCCACTCTAATTCCCCCTGTGGAGTCTCTGTAAGCACCGACCAAATCTGTAACTCCCTCTGTGAAATATCTAAGTGCACACCAAATCTGTAACTACCCTGTGGGATCTCTAAGTACTGACCCACTCTGTTCAAACCCTGTGGATCTCTGTAATTGCAGCGCCACTCTGTAACGCGCCTATGGGGTCCCTGTAAGTACAGACCCAATCTGTAATTCTCCCTGTGACGTCTCTAAGTCCAGACGAAATCTGTAACTCCCTCTGTGGAGTCTCTAAGTACAGATCTACTCTGTAACTCCGCCTGTGGGGTCTCTGTCAGTACAGAGCCACTGTTTACCAGGATGTTGCCTGGTCTGGAGGGCATTAGCTATGAGGAGAGGTTGGAAAAACTCGGATTGTTTTCACTGGAACGACGGAGGTGGAGGGGCGACATGATAGAGGTTTACAAAGTTATGAGCGGCATGGACAGAGTGGATATTCAGAAGCTTTTTCCCAGGGTGGAAAAGGCAGTTACTAGGGGACATAGGTTTAATGTGCGAGGGGCAAAGTTTAGAGGGGATGTGCGAGGCAGGTTTTTTTTTTAAACACAGAGGGTGGTGAGTGCCTGGAACTTGCTGCCAGGGGAGGTGGTGGAAGCAGATACGATAGCGACGTTTAAGAGACATCTTGACAAATACATGAATAGGAAGGAATAGAGGGACATGGGCCCCAGAAGTGCAGAAGGTGTTAGTTTAGGCAGACATCCAGATCAGCGCAGGCTTGGAGGGCCGAATGGCCTGTTCCTGTGCTGTACTGTTCTTTGTTCACTGATCCTTGTGGTACCCTACTAATTATAGCCTGTCAACCCAAAAATGACCCACTTTTTCCTACTGTTTTCTGTCCATTAACCAATCCTTGATGACATATATTCCCCATCCCTTGAGCTCTAATTTTGTGTAATAACCTCTTGTGTGGCACCTTATTGAATACTTTTTTAAAATCCAAATACACTACATCCACTGATTCCTCCTCATCTACCCTGCTAGGTACAACCTCAAAAAACTCAATAATTTGTCAAGCCCGATTTTCCTTTCATAAATTCATGTTGAGTCTGTCTAATCATATCATAATTTTCTAAGTCCCTTGTGATCATGTACCGATAAATACATTCTAGCATTTTCCCCGGTACTGATATTAGGCGAAGTGGCCTATAGTTCCCTGTTTTCTCTCTCCCACTTTCCTTGAATAGTAGGATTGTGTTTTCCCCATTCCAATCCACAGGGACTGTTCCAGAATCTAGGGAATTGTGGATGATCAAAATCAATGCATCCACTGTCCCTGTAGCCACCACTTTCAAAAATCTAGGACGCAAGCCATCAGGTCCAGGGGATTTGTTGGCTTTTAGTCTCTTCTTGATTCTCAGTCACCACCTCCCCATTGTCAGCCTTCCTCTAGGCATTTCTCTTGCTCCCAATATACATGAACAGTTTGTAGTGCCCATACATTTTTTTGTTATAGTCCTCTCACGTTCCCTCTTTGCACCTCATCACCTTCTTGGTCTTGCTCTGCCTGATTTTATAGTTCTTTTTCTCCTGCTGATTTGAGCACATTTCAGAATTTTATACATCCTTTTTTCTCCCCAATACTGTTAATTGTATATTAATTGTGTTTAATTGCATGCAGGTGGTGGGCATTAACTGGGCATTCACTCGAGCCCCTATAAATAGATACTAAGGCTGTTGGATTAGGAGGTGTATGCTTGTAATGCATAATTCTGTAAATAAATATTGAAGTGTGAGAAGATTGGCTCCAGTTCTATCCTTCACCCATTGGCTTTCTGGAATAGAACAAATGCCTTGCGGGGCTTCTCTTTTCATACTTGCCTGTTGGCTCTCCTTTTAGATTTAAATCACTTGTGTTCTGAAATTACATGTCAAGGACCCATCAATAGGTGCCTTCACAGAGACTTTCATGAGGAAAGAAATCAAACTGACCCCTATAGCACAGGTAAAAATTAAACACAAAATGATGGAAGTGGAGAGGTTAGTCAGCATCAGAGCGCAAAAACGCTGATTAAACATTTCAGGTGAGATTTTTCATTTTAAAAAAACTCCTGTGGACTTTTTAAAGAGCGTTTGCTGAGTGAGGAATAGCATTGGCACAAATACCAGTAGAACTCCCCTCCACTTCTTTGAAAAGTGCCATGGGATCTTTTACATCCACCTGAAAAGACACTCAGGACCTTAGTTTTAAGGTCCATTTTATCAAACAAATAAGTTTAGATATTGTCAAAAGAGTTACGGGCTTTAAACAACAATAAAATACTTTTGCAATATATAATAAACATAAGAATCAGATTTCAGAGAACATTGTGCACATCTGTTTTATTATTTCTAATGAAGGGTTACCAGAAATGGTTACCTTTCTCTTTCAGCTGTTGATTGACATTGCTAGTATTTTTTTTTTAAAAAGGTAACCAACTTTATGTGGAGTACGACTACTATTCAAGGAACATATTACTCTATTATGTATGGTATATACGGCATCCCTAACCCTTGTACTGTCCAACCGAGCACTAATCAGCAATAACAGAATCAAAACAGCTTACAATACTGTGTGCTCAGCTGGATATTTTCAACAATATTAACAGCAAGACTACTATTAGATGTAAAGGTTCCTCATCTGAGAAGGTTCAAAGGAACAACAAACAAACTTGCATTTTCTAGAGTACCTTTCATATCCTCAGGATGTCCCAAAGCACTTTTGACAAGGGAACGTCTCTGAATGTTATTTATATGGACTTCCAGAAGGCATTTGATAAAGTCCCTCAGAAGAGACTATTAACTAAAGTTGAAGCCCATGGAATTGAAAGCAATTATTGACCTGGTTAGGAAATTGGCTGAACGCCAGGAGACAGAGTAGGGATAATGGGCAGGTATTCTAATTGGCAGGATGTGATCAGTGGTGTCCCACAAGGATCTGTATTGGGGTCTCAACTATTCACCGTATTTATTAACTTAGATGATGGGATAGAAAGCCACATTTTCAAGATAGGCAGCACTGTAAGCAGTACAGACAGAAGCGTAACATTACGAAGAGATATTGATAGATTAAGTGAATGGGCAAAACTATGGCAAATTGATTTCAATTTAGGCAAATAATCCACTTTGGACCCAAAAAGGATATGACAGGGTACTTTCTAAATGGTGAAAAGCTGGAAACAGTGGATGCCCACAGAAGCACAGGTACACAGATCATTAAATCTCATGAACAAGTACAGAAAATAATCAAAAAGGCTAATGGAAATCTGGTCTTTGCAACGAGAGGAATAGAATATTAGCGGGTAGAAGTCATGTTTCAGCTGTATACAGCCCTGGTTAGAGCACAACTGGAGTACTGAGAGAAGTGTTGGGCACCACACTTTAGGAAGGATATATTAGCCTTGGAGGAAGTGTAGTGTAGATTTAGTAGAATGATACCTAGACTCCAAGGGTTAAATTACCAAAAAGATTACACAAACTAGAGTTGTATTTCCTGGAATTTAGAAAGTTAAGGGGAGATTTGATCGAAATTTTCAAGGTATTTGGAGGAACAGATAGAGTAAATTGGGAGAAACTATTTCCACTCGTTTGGGAGTCTTGGGACTAATGGGTATAATCTAAAAATTAGAGCCAGACCTCTCAGGAGTGAAATTAGGAAACACTTCTACAAAGGGCGGTAGAAGTTTGGAGCTCTCTTCCACAAATGGCAATTGATGTGAGATCAGCTGTTAATTTTAAATCTGAGAGTCATAGATTTTTGTTAGCCAAAGTGATATGGGGCAAAGGCTTGTGTCTGGAGTTCAACTGTGACTTCACTGAATGGCGGCAGGCTCCAAGGGCTAAATGATCTCTCCTGGTCCTAAGAAGCATAGTCACTGGCAGCCAACCTGTGCACAGCAATGAGATAAATGACCAATTAATCTGTTATAGTGATGTCAGTTGAGCTATATATATTGGTCAGAATATTGGGAGAGCTCCCCGACTTCGAGCGCTGCCATGGAATCTTTTGTGTCAATGGTTTCAATGCTTCATCCAAAAAAATGGCACTGCCAACATGCACACTCCCTCAGTACTGCACTGAAGTATGCTCTAGTCTCTGGAGTGGAGCTTGAACCCAGAACCTTCTCATTCAGAGGCCGGAGTACCACCACTGAGTCAAGGCTGAAACCAGTTAAGATTTAGAAATGTATTATGGCAATCTTGAGGGATGTTGGCAGTGTAGTAGTGGATAGATCAATGGTTTACTCCTGCCTGAAACTGTTACCATATTACATATAATGCAGTATAAACAGAATTATGGATGGCTGGGAGTAATAAGGCTGAATCTATTATTGGGGCTCAAATGGCAAGTCATAACAGAATGTGGTTTTGAAAGGTTCCTGTTCGCTGCATTAAATTACAACTCTCTTAACTTAGTGCGTATATTCTATTTAAAATTATGTATAAAGTTATTAATTGGCTTAACTCAGACGTCAGCGGTCAAGCCATTAACTCTTAGGGGATCAAATGATAAACCAAGTACAAAACTCAAGATATTTTTCTAAAGCCATCTGAACCTGGAAAGCATGAAATACACTATAAGCAGTTACTCCCAGAATCTATTGCAGGCAGAGTTTCTGGGATAATTGTTTTGGCACATATCTTTCCCAGCAAGTTTCATGACAGACAGTAAATGACAACAAGCTCCTGCAATTTAAACTATTTTACCACATAGCAACTTGACTCAGAACTATTGCCATTCCTTCACTGTCGCTAGATCAAAACCCCAAAACTCCCTCCCAAACGACACTCTGGGTGCATCTACACAACATGGACTGCAGCGGCTCATCGCCACCTTCTCAAGGGCAATTAGCAACGAGCAATAAATGCTGGCCTTGCCAGCAACACCCAACCCCAAAAATAAATTTTTAAAAATTTGAAATGGAGTGCTATCACATATTACTTTTGCATTTCAAGGAAACACGCATGTTGTTTATATATTATAGCCTCAACAAAATTAAGCTGATGACAGTTTAAATGAAGGAAAAAATGACATCCGGTGAAGACAAGTCATTGCAATGTCACTGTGGACTAATATTGTCACACAACTAACAGGAGGATATGGCAAGGGAACTACTTTGTAGAACATAGAATTACGTTTCCTAATGAAAAACTAATGCAAGTTATCAGCTAAATATGTCTGTTGTGTTACTGCACTAAAGCAGAAATGTGCAAAACTGATCTATTAATGTTTTCAACAAGGAAACGTGTGTTTTCAAGTTATCAAACAGAAAATTAGGCTATCAAATGAACATCTGCAACTTTGTGAACCTAAAATCTCTAACTCAATGATGAATTATTCAGAAACTATGATTAGTTCCCACGGTTTAGATAGAACTTATCACTAGCCTGTGTGTACCACAGTTAGTTTATTACATGACTAAACAAAATATTAACCTGGTCAATGATCGACTGCAAAGCACTAAGAAGGCCACAAGTGATCTCCAGTACTTCTTTGCTTGGCCATGCTGGAGAGGGCTGTACTTCTTTTTTTTTAAATGGTTTGATGTAACCAACACAATTGCATTACCGTTCTTCTATGCCACAGGATTTCCTTAGGTTGTGTCATTTACCACAGTCCCCAAATGAATGAATATGCAGTTTCCTCTATGACACACATGGAGGAAGTACTGAGAAACCCACGATTAAGACAACAGGAACCACATGGAGAAACCCAAGCCGCCACACTGAATGAGCTGGTTTTAGTACTTCCACTTCCTGCACCCACAAATAGTAACTAGCTTATTTCAGGATCAATAATATAATTAAATTTCTGTAATCTATAAAAATGTATTTATATAGGAGGAAATATTTTGAGCAGATACAGAGCTCAATTGTTTTATTATGGCTTGAGAAAAAAAATTGCATGCATATTTCATTCGAAACATTGAGGGTTAGACAGATAAACAGAAGTTGAGGTAAGCGAATGTTGCATGGTTGATTCCTGAGGTGCACAGCCAGAGAAATTTCACGTCATGGAAAGCACCTACTCATGGATGAACACAAGACATAAAGCTGCCGAGATATTCTGGAGTTATGGTCTGTTTACCTTTTGAAATGGCAGGGAGAAACTGCAAAATCCTTCAGCAGAAGCTTAAATAAGTTGGGTAGATCTTACGATAGTGCAAATTAAATCACTAGAAAGAACAGATTTGCTACACCAGATGGTCTCTTTTCATTCAATGTTTTAAAATATACTCAATTCAGATCATTTGAGAGTTAAAAATAACTAGGTTTTGTATTTTCAGCTCATCGTATTACAAGCTTCGAAGTTATTACTGTGGTTGTTAGCCATCATGAAGAACATGGGAGAAAGAGAAGGAAAGCAAATTGTAAGCATGGGAAGCCAGTTAAAAGACATGGGGAATAAAAAGCTGACAAAACCACAATAAAGCTTCAAAGCCCTTATTACGCCAATGTACTTTTCACTGAAGTTAAGCCTTTCAGAACCAATGTTCCACAGTCAACATCACAAATGGCTTTATGGATGTCAACAGTGCTGTAATACACTATTATCTGTGTTCTTCCTGCGACCCCTACAAGATCTATTGAGGGTGTATTTTATATTAATCGAGCAGTATATTTGTCAATACTGCTCAATGAGACTAAACATTTTCTAAACTAGAGATTATAAAGCGATTTCATTCTCACTAAGGAATTTGGATAAACCCATGATTATAGAGTAGTTTCACTCCACAAGAGAGGGAAGAACAGAGCAGAACAATGGTGAGCCATAGAATCATCTGTTATTTTGTCCTGCATCGCAATTTACAGTAAATGGTCTAAACCTGGTATGTCACCAACATGAGAAGGCTCATTACTTAACAATGTTGACACAAATCAGTTTGGCATTTTTGAAGGTAGTGCAGGTTGTGTAAAATCTCTAGATCTGAAAGCGGAAGTGTCTGCATTGTGGTCCAAAGTGCAGACCTAGATCAATTTTAGAAAAATTAATGCAAATGAAAGTGGTAAATGACACAACTGAAGGAAATCCTGTGGCATAGAAGAACGGTAATGCAATTGTGTTGTTTACATCAAACCATTTTTTTTTTAAAAAGTACAGCCCTCTCAAGCAAGGCCAAGCAAAAAAGTGCCCGGGATCTTGTGGCCTCCTTAGTGCTTTACAGTAGATCACTTACCTGGTTAATATTTTGTTTTTGGAATGAAACAGGAGTGAAGTTCAAATAAAATAAAATAAACTACTTCAGCTGTTACCAATATGCTTTACTAAAACACTGACCTATTGTGAAGGATGAATGCATTTTTCGATTAATAAAACACTACTTCCTCAACCGTCTCATCCTGTATAAAATCGAGATCATTAGGAACAATCTGTGGCAAAATTGACTGCTTCTTTATTTGCAACTTCCAACTTAGTACAAATATTCAAAATACATTTGTTCGTACCCAAACAGCTAGAACTGCACAACTCCAACAGCACCCTTCCAAAGGCTCAGTAATCAAAAAGTACCTTGCAATTTGCTTTTTTTTCCCCTCTCAGTATAAGAAACAATTGATATCTAAAATATTTGAGATAAGATGATAGTTTCAAAACCAATTACACAGCTAGTGAAATTTTTTTTTGCATTAATTTTTCTAAAATTAAATTAGGTCTGCACTTTGGACCACAATACTTATAAGTAGCACTTCCACTTTCAGATCTAGAGACTTTACACAACCTGCACTACCTTCAAAAATGCCAAACTGATTTGCGCCAACATTGTTAAGTAATGAGCCTTTTTATTAGTGACACAACCAAGAAATCTTCCCATGTTGGTGACATACCAGGTTCAGACCATTTACTGTAAATTGTGATGCAGGACAAAAATGACAGAGATGATTCTATGGCTCACCATTGGTAAGTAGACTGAATGGTAAGAAAGGCAGAACTAAATGCATGGTCACACAAGCAGTCCAAAGAATATCTAAAATCAATGACTTTCCAGTGGTGGAGGGAGAAAGAGAAGGAATGAAGTGTGATCAAGATTCTGTCCATTGTGAACCTTATATGTTTCTTAAAAATATGTACTAAATTTACGTCTTTGGGGACACTTTATCCATAATAAATATTTACCCAAAGAAATACCAGTCTCACATTTGGATGTGTACAGTAAGTGGTAGCAGAGTTCCAGATATATAACCATCTATTATTTATTAAGCACACTCTTACAAAACCTCCACTGTGGAATTAAGTTAAGCTTCCACATAATGCTGAGAGTGTTACACACAGACCCAGCCATTACTAATGGAAAAACAGCTGCTGTGTGTTGCACACGCAAAACATTAAGTTGGTTAAGAAGGCATATAGAATCCTTTCCTTTATTAGCCGAGGTGCACAATATAAGAGTAGGGAGGTTATGCTGGAACTGTATAACTCATTGGTTAAGCCAAAACTTGAGTACTGTGTGCAGTTCTGTTCACCTCATTACAGAAAGGATGTAACTGCACTAGAGAGGGTACAGAGCAGATTTACGAGGACTGTTGCCAGGACTGGAAAAATGCAGCTATCAGGAAAGACTGGATAGGCTGGGGTTGTTCTCCTTGGAACAGAGAAGGCTGAGGAGATTTGATTGAAATGTACAAAATTTTGAGGGGCCTGGATAGAGTGGAGGTGAAAGGCCTATTTACCTTAGCAGAGAGGTCAGTGACTAGGGGGCATAGTTTTAAAAATATTGGTAGAAAGATTAGAGGGGAGGTGAGGAAAAACTTTCACCCAGAGGGGGTCTGGAACTCACTGCCTGAAAGGGTAGTTGAGGCAGAGACCCTCAACTCATTCAAAAGGAATCTGGATAAGCACCTAAAGTGCCGTAATCTGCAGGGCTACGGGCCAAATGCAGCAAAGTGGGATTAGAATAGGTGGATCGTATTTCGGCCAGCACAGACGCAATGGGCCATAAACTTTGTATGAACTTTCTGTGACATAAACTTTCTATGATTCTATGAACTGATTCACTATGACAGGCGATATCTTTCACTGAAGTATCTTAGACCAATTACAGCAAAGCAACTGAAAATATTCCATCCTGGTACGTGGGTAAGAGCAGGAACAATTAGCAAACAAAGGGACCCTACAGCTGCTTAAGTGTCAGGTCCTGTTGCAGAATTTTGCACTGCTGCCACAAGTATGCAATCAGCAGTTGCATGCAGTAAGGCAATGCTTTCCATTTAGTTGGTGGTGCAGGTGATATTGTACTCTTCAAACAAATTTGATCTTTTTTATTCCAATTTTGAAGTATTTGATTGCACAACAGATTCAAGCATTACTCCTTCCTCTCCCCTTCTCCACCCCTCACCGCCCTCCTCCACTTGACAGGAGTACAGTAAAATAAATCTGCTAGTGTTCACAAACTGAAGGCTGCTTGAAGTGAGGAGGCTAGATAACAAAACACTGGGTACAAAGTAGCACACTGCACATGCGCAAGCAAGCAATCATGCAGACCAGAAGGGGGCCATTCGGTGCATCGTGCCTGTGCCAGCTCTTTGAAAGAGATATCCAAGACTCTTCTCAGTATACTGGATTCAGCTTTTCCAATCTCATTTTCTCCTCCATGCTCTTTCTTCTTTCCCAAAGCAGATCGCCCCCTACAATATAAAACCTCATCTCATTACAGAAAAGTTTTTTTTAAATTATAGAGTGGCCTGAGGGCGAGATGACAGGCTAATCTCAATTTAGATCCACACTAAGCAGGACTCCACGGGAATACACAACTTATAAATGCAGAGTTTTGCTTAGATCACTAAAAATAACAGCCCAAATGCATTCCCTTATGCACAAAAGGAACATCTCACTTTTAAGAAGTTTCCTGGGACTTTAAGAGACCTGGGGAAAAAATTCCAAGAAAAAGATTGAAGAGTCAGCATGAAAAAGTCAATGAATTGGGAAAAAGAGAATGCGGTACCTAGTTTTAAAAAGGTAACAACTGGTAAAATAATGAAATCAGTCTTTACAAATAAATTTATTACTTACTTGAAGATAATTTCAAAAAGGCTGTCTCTTGTCACCCCTTCCAAAAAGAGCAGTTGCTAATTGACTTTATTATACAGAACAGTAGCAGCAGAGATCCAGATACCATCTTTGCCATATAACTTGTGCAGGTTGCAGAAGTTAAGACCTGAAAATAAATTTCTCTTGCACCTGGACGAAACACACATATGCACACACACAGATTGGCCATTTCTTGTAATATTAAATACACAGTATACAGTTATACCTAATTATTTTAAAAACAAGTGATCCTATTAAAGTAGGGAGCTCAATATACTGGCAATGACCTCAACTGAGGTAACTTTGCAACTAGGGTCAGGTGATAAGCAGTCGGACAGACTGCAGCCACTGACAGTCTAATATCATAGCCAAATTGCCATTATTAAAGTTCAACTTAAATAATGTCTCTGTGCTGTTCAATCATCTATTAACCTTAGCTCGGTGATAGCACTCTTGTCTAGATTGAGGTGGTCATGGTCCCTAGTACCACTCTAGGGCTTGAGCCTGTAATATAGGCTAATACTTCAATGCAGCACCAGAGAAATGCTGCATAATCAGAGGTGCCAGCTTTTTTACGAAACATTAAATTAAAACCCATCTGCCTGTTTTTAAAATATCTCATATTTGAAGAAAAGTAGGGCAGCTTTTCCAGTATCCTAGCCACCATTTATTTCTCAACCAACATCTACAAAAACATTACCTTTCTTTATCTCACTGCCACATTTGCCTGCTTTACTACAATGACTATTGGAATCAAAGGCTGGCAGGCAAAACGGTAACTCAACAGTGCGCTGCCTTTAAAGAAGAAGCAGTTCGGGCACAATCAATATATATTCCCACAAAGGGGAAAGGTAGGGCAAATAAATCCAGAGTTCCCTGGATGACAAAAGAGATAGAGATTAAGATAAAGAAAAAAAGTGTTTATGATAAATATCAGGTGGATAATACAACAGAGAACCAGGCTGAATACAGAAGGTTCAGAGGGTAAGTGAAAAAGCAAATAAGAGAAGCAAAGAGAGAGCATGAAAAGAGTCTGTCAGCTAATATAAGAGGGAATCCAAAAATCTTCTATTGGCATTTTAAAGAGTAAAAGGGTGGTAAAAGGAGGAGTGAAGCCAATTAGAGACCAAAAACAGGATTTACACATAGAAGCAGGGTGCATGGCTGAGGTATTAAATGAATACTTTGCAGCTGTCTTTACCAAGAAAGATGCCACTGCACAGGTCATGGTGAAAGAGGAGGTCATTCAGACACTTGAAAGGTTTAAAACTGAGAAGGTGGTGGTGGTACTGGATAGGCTAGCCGTGCTTAAAAGTTGCTAAGATGCATCCGAGGATACGGAAGAAGTAAGAGTGGAGATTGTGGAGGCACTAGACATAATTTTCCAACATTCTTTAGACTCGGGTGATGCCAGAGGAATGGAGAATTGCAAATGTTAATCACATGCAAAAAAGGATATAAAGCAAAGCCCAGCAACTACAGGCCAGTCAGCTTAACCTTGGTGGTGGGGAAGCTTCGAGAAACAATAATTCAAGTTAAAATTAATAGTCACATGGGCAAAAGTGGGTTAATTAAGGAAAGCCAGCATGGATTTGTGAAGGGAAAATTGTGTTTAACTAACCTGCTGGAGTTTTTTGATGAGTTAACAGAGAAGGTTGATCAGGGTAATGCTGTTGATGTGGTATACACGGACTTCCAAAAAGCACTTGATAAAGTGCCGCACAACAGACTTGTTAGCAAAGTTATAGTTCATGGAATAAAAGGGACAGTAGCGACATGGATACGAAATTGGCGGAGTGACAGGAAACAGACAGTAGTGGTTAATGGATGTTTCTTGGACTGGAGGAAGGTTTGTAGTGGAGCTCCAAGGGTCGGTGTTAGGACCCTTGCTGTCCCTGATATATATTAATGACCTAGACCTTGGTGTACAGGGCACAATTTCAAAATTTGTGGATGATACATTGTGAACTGAGAAGAGTGTAGAACATCAAAAGGACAGGTTGGTGGAATGGGCAGACAAGTGGTAAACTTTAATGCAAACAATTAACACCTATAGGAACCATTAGCCAGCCTATGACATTCCTTTTAATTTTCCCTCACCTTCTTCAAGATCAGGAACTCAGAAAAGCTAAGCTAGGATCGAACAACCCACTGCTCTGCTCCATTCCCAAGATTTAAGACCACAAAATATTTTGTAGGATCTTGCTGATTCTTTGAGTTTTCCTGGAACTTTTCCACTGATGTGCAAAGACTGGGACGAGCACAATGAGAGAGTGTGAAAAGCACCAGCTACCTTAGTAAGTTTCATGGTGCAAGATCCTCAGAACTACACCAGCTGAAATTGCGTTACTGACAGTAAATTGAAGACCTCTGACCATCCAAGCCTGAGGTCCTTGGCAGCCATGGTCCCACATCCTATAACTTAATTTTAAAACATTACCTAACCAAGTGCTCAAATGACTCAATGGCACCCACTATTATTTAAACTGTTTGTTCGGAGCCACGAAAATCAGCCACACACTGCACTGTTCCATAATGTGCTCAGAAGCATTGCACGCTAAACAAATCAAGAGTCATCTGTTGAGGTCAAATTTCAAATGCAGTCAGTCATCCAAATTCCCAGTGGAGTCAAATATTACCATTTTTGACGCATATACAACTTTTTTTTCTTTAGATATCAGTTAAATGTGTATAACATGAAGCAATCATTCAACATCAGTCTTGGCTCAGTCGGGAGCACTTGTGCCTCTGAGCCAGAAGATCATGGGTTCAAGTCCCATTCCAGGACTTGAGCATACATCAAGGCTGACACTCCAGTGCAGTACTAAGAGAGTGCTGCACTGTCGGAGGTGCTGTCTTTCTGATGAAGGCTCCATCTTCCCCGTCAGATAGATGCAAAAGATCCAGTGGCATTATTTCGAAGAGGAGCAGGGGACTTATCCCCAGTGTCCTGGTCAATATTTATCCCTCAAACCACCACAAAAGCAGACTGTGATTGAATTGTCGTTGCAAAGCTTGTTTTTCTTAGAAAGGGCTACTAGAACTGAAACAAATGAAAACCAAAACTGAAACAGAAACTGGAAAAACAACTTCAAGTTTCCAGGGAAACTGACACTGGTTAGAACCAGATAAAAGGAGATAAGCGTCCTCCCCAGATCAGGCAGACGAGGCAGGAATGGATCACCGGCAAGCAGAAGAAAGTGAAGACTGAATCCAAGAGCTGTTTCTGTAACCTAAAGTAGCCGACTAACCAGACCTGACCACACAGTGGTACACAGGTTGTCACGGAAGGACTCAGATAAAGGGAAGACTGGTAAATCCACGCCATCAAGACAATCATGAGCAGAGCTGAGGTGGTTCTGGAAAAGCGTGCCTTGTGAAGACCACACCCGTGGAGTTCGGATTGAGAGCTAACTGCTGTCGGCAGAACAGCTGCTAAATCCTTGAAGAAAAGAGCTGAAAATCTACTTGAGGAACTTCAGAGTTGTGCAGAACTATGAGACTGTAATTGTTGCCATATAGACTGGGTGGAGTGGCCAGTGAAACCATGAGACCCATCTCTGTTGTATCTGATAGTTAAGATGTAATTTGTAATACATATTGACTGTAATTTGTCTGTTGCTTCATGTTTAATTTATGTTAGTTTCAGTTTGAGTGTTAAAGTAAAATTTATAAAAGTGAAATCATGTCCTTTTGGTTTGGTTTCCTAAACTAGGGTCAATCTAGGGATTTGATTATTTTTGTTTGTTGGTGGTCTGCACAGGGATAACATTCTCACATTGCTCTTTACGGGAGCTTGCTGTGTGCAAATTGGTTGTTGCATTTCCTACATTACAACAGTGACTATACTTCAAAAGTACTTCATTGGCTGTAAATCACTTTGGGATACCCTACTGTATGAAAGGCACCACATTAATGCAGCTCGCTTTCTTTTAATATGCTTAATAACAGGGACTGACTAATTATAACATTTAGTTAGGCCACAAAATGACCTATGACATCAACAGCAACCAAGAATTGTGACATAAATTGGCTTAGCAAAGCATTCAGATCTCTCTGTAAACTGGCACAGGATCAGCTCATTTCAAATTACTCTCCCAGGAGAATAAAAATCAAATCACAAAGAAAACAGAACAACTGAACACTGTGAATTGAGGCTGCCTGTAGGCTAGATTTAATGAGGTAGCTCCTGCAAAGGCAACTGACTTCGCTGGTGTCAGCTGACTCTGCATGTGATTTGACATATGTGGGACATGCCTGAGGGAGCATATTAACGAGAGATATTCTTAGGTTGTACTTACCTTACAAAGCTGCTGCCAGCAACAGTACCAACTTTGATCTTTGTTGGCAATACTGTAAGGTAAGTGAAGCAGCTCATGACAAAAAAAAATGGCACCCACCAATGGCAGGGTTCTATTTTACAGTCGATGAAGGATAGAACTGCAGACTAATCTTTGCACATCTAAAAGCTTTTATTTACAGACACACATTACAAACATGCATCTCCAAACTCTCAACCACAGTTTCAGTCTGCTCCTATATATAGAATAAGTGAATCTCCAGTTAATGCCCAAAACCTGAACACAATTAAATACTCACTTACTATACAATTAACAGATTCGCTTCTCTCTCTTTAAATAAAAAAAACATGTGCAACCAATATTTTAAAAAATTAAAATCAAAGACTTCCATATTCTATACAAAGCAGTGCATTGCGAGACACCAACCCCCAGCCCCACCCAGACCCCTAACAATTGCTTTGTACATGCATTTCCTTTTGTAAAACAGACAGTTGATGACTTGCATCCACCCATTTAGTTTTTTTTTAAAAAGAGATTTCCTTTCTCTCCAGCATTTGTTTCAAACCAACAAGGTCAATCCATAATCTTTTCTCACTCACACTTTTCGTAAAGCGTACATTATCCTAAAATTAATGATTACCTACATAACATTCAATGGGTATACTATATTCAGTATGCCCATTATACAGAATCTCACTTAAAAAGTTTGACAGATAGAATCAAATATCCACTGCCTCCACAAGAGCCAGTGCTTCAGCAGCCACAACCCTTTAAACAACCCTTTTTATTTTCTTAATCTCCTAAGCTTAAGGACATTATTTCCTATTTTCACCCATAAGAAACATTATACTACCAACTGTACTAGAATACCCAATAGAAAGATAAGCATATGAAACATAGCTAAAAATGACCAGTTTCATATTCTTTTGGTCACTTAAGGATGGGAACTTAAGTACACATTTCTCCAGATTTAATTTTCTTCATGTTTTATTTTCCTCTGAAGCATTCTCTACTTTAGGGTTTTTCATCATAGTACTCAACTCCAACACGTCAAATTCGCATCTGGTCTAGTCTGAGTGCACAACCAGTTCAACTGACCAATCAAGCTTCACAATTGCTCTCTCTCTCTCTCTCTCTCTCTCTAAATACAAAATCAAATTCGTGACAGCTGAGTACAATTAACCAGGATTGGAGTGACTCTCTCTATGTAAGATTGCTGATTTAAAGTTGTTCTGGACCTATTCTGCTAAACATCGAAATCAATATATTTAAAAGCCTCACAAGCGCAGTACCATGCCATAAGAAATCATCAATGTGCATGCATCCCATCGTGCCTGAAAATTTTCCTTTATGATACCAATAAAGCATTGTGGGATCTACTTTTGTTGAACACAACATATTTTCAGGAAAAACAGATATCACCAAAAAAAAACACACCCTGAAACTTTCAGGCCATAGGCATATTTGTTTAGTTTTCCTTCTGCATTTGCTGCTTCTTTGGTTGATTTCAGAAATACTGCTCTCTGAAAAATATTTCCCTGCAGAAATGCGGCTTTTGTGTTGATTGATCTACACTTCCATGAATATGGCCAAAAGAGCTAAAAAGAGTTTTAACATTATTTTTTCAGCTATGGGAGGGTCCACTCTAACATGTGCATCACGGAGTCACTCTTCCAAACCCCTAGCTACCAGTATCATTTTAGCTTTATAAGGTCCATGTGCAAAAACTTCTTCAGTATAAAACTTAAGGTGCAAGACGCCTCAAGGCGTCGTACACCTTGAGGGACTTCATCAGGAACATGCAGAGAAGTCGAGACGTCAGAGGGAGCACCTAAACCTCCAAACTACTCACCTACCTGACCCTGCAGGGACCACCTGCCCCTCCATGTGGTAGAGTCTGCAGAGCATGCATTGGACTTATCAGCCATCTTGGAACTCACCGAACCAGAGTGAAAGTTATAATAATAAAAGCAAAATACTGCAGATGCTGGAAATCTGAAATAAAAACAAAAAGTGCTGGAAATACTCAGCAGGTCTGGCGGCATCTGTGGAGAGAGAAACAAAGTTAATGTTTCAGCTCTGTGACCTATATTGGAAGCAAGTCATCCTCAATCCCAAGGGACTGCCTAAGTAATACAAATCCACCTACGTGACAAAGCTGGCTGACTCTTACCTGGTACCTCACAATAAAACTGCAAACTTTCTCACTACCTAGTTCCCTTTGTATTGCCTCTTTTATTAGTTTATCCTCATGTATATTGGCAGCCACCCAAACTTCACGATCATGAGGCCTTTCGCTTCTAATTTTGTTCCGAAACTATTCTGTGACCTTGATTTCGTTGTCTAATCTATTCAAGTTATGAACTCTACTTCCACTTTTATGTCCTTGGGGACTACTACTACGAGATCGCCCTCTTACACTATCAGAGGTTCATCAGTTTGAGATTGTTCTTTGACACAAGACTCACTTCCAGATTCTCTATTAGTACTTGCAATGCATTCTCTTACTTTCCACACTTTCACCCCATTTTTCCAGTCCATGCGCCAAGCTTCTGAGCTATCATCCTGAAAATTCACCCAATATTTTCGTGCACGCCCCAATATTGTCGCACCCCTCCAGAATATGTCACCTAAGTACCCACTCTGGGCAACTGGCTGGTGCATGATAGCTCTGTCACTAGTGTCATGATCACCCATATTACTACTACCCAGCCCTTGATAAATCACATTCTCCTCCTCAGAACCCTCATCACAAACCACGAGCATGTGAGGTACAAGTGCCTCATTTACTTCTATCAGTCGCTCAACGCCCGAGTTCTTGTTATTAATTGTGAGGAATGAACCTTAACAGTTTGATTACCATAAAAACCCAAAACTTCCAGTTGCTTGCCATATCAACATCCGCACCCCCCGCACCCCACCCTCCTCTCATGCCCACATGTCTGTCCAGTGAACATCAACACAAGCTCGAGGAACAGCACCTGATCTTTCGATTAGGCACTCTACAGCCATGTGGACTGAACAGTGAGTTCAATAATTTCAGAGCATGACTGGCCTTTTTTATATTTTTTTTATTTTGTTTTATTTTGATATTTATAGAGCTGCTGATTATTCTGCTATTAACACTCTCTCTGGACTACTGCTTTGTTTTTCACCATAAGCCTTTGGTTTTATCCAAGGAAAGCTTTGTTATTTTATCGCTCCTGCCCTCAACACACCTTCCCTTTTGTTCTCTTCCCCACCAACCCCACCACCCCCCCCCCCCCCCCCTCCCAACTTCACTTGCTTAAAACCCAATTCTTTTCTAATCTTTGCCAGTTCTGATGAAAGGTCACAGACCTGAAATGTTAACTTTGCTTCTCTCTCCACAGATGCTGCCTGACCTGAGTATTTCCAGCACTTGGTTTTTATTTCAGATTTCCAGCATCTGCAGTATTTTGCTTTTATTTTAGTTTGATTATCATGTTTGGTAACAACTGGTTTACCATCACGACCTATTACTTCAGCATAGAATCACAGAACGGTTACAGCACAGGAGGAGGCTATTCGGCCTATCATGTCTGTGTTGGCTCTCTGCAAGAACAATTTACCGAGTCCTGTTCCCCCGCCTTTCGCCCAGAGCTCTGCAAATTATTTCTCTTCAGATAACTGTCCGATTCTCTCTCGAAAGCCACGATTGAATCTGTTTCCATCACACTCTCAGGCAGTGCATTCCAGAACCTAAGCACTTACTGTGTACAAAGTTTGTCCTCATGTCGCTGTTGCTTCTTTTGCCAATCACCTTAAATCAGTGACCCCTGGTTCTTGATCCTTCTCCCCATCTACTCCGTCCAGGCCCCTCATGATTTTGAGCACCTCTATCAAATATCCTTTTAATCGTCTCCAAGAAAAACAGCTCCAGCTTTTCCAATCTAGCCAAGTAACTGAAATTCTTCACCCCTAGAACCTATAAGGGAAAAAGTTTCTTCCTATCTAACCTATCAATGCCCCTCATAATTTTGTATACCTCAATCATATCTCCCCTCAGCCTTCTCTGCTCTAAGGAAACCAACCCTAGTCTTTTCAGTATCTCTTCATAGCTGAAATGCTCCAGCCCAGGCAACATTCTGGTGAATATCCTCTGCACCCTCTCCAGTGCAATCACATCCTTCCTATAGTGTTGTGACCAGAACTGTACACAGTACTGCAGCTGTGGCCTAACTAGAGTTTTATGCAGCTCCATCATAACCTCCCTGCTCTTATATTCTATGCCTCGGCTAATAAAAGCAAGTATCCCATATGCCTTCCTAACCACCTTATCTACCTGTGCTGCTGCCTTCAGTGATCTACGGACAAGTAAACCAAAGTCCCTCTGACCCTCTGTACTTCCTAGGGTCCCACCATCCATTGCCTATTCCCTTGCCTTGTTAGTCCTCCCAAAATGCATCACCTCACACTTCTCAGGATTAAATTCCATTTGCCACTGCTCTGCCCATCTTACCAGCCCATCTATATCGTCCTGTAATCTAAGGCTTTCCCCCTCACTATTTACGACACCAACAATTTTCGTGTCATCTGCGACGGTACTGATCATACTTCATATATTCACATCTAAATCATTAATGAACACTACAAACAGCAAGGGTCCCAGCCCCGATCCCTGCGGTACACCACTGGTCACAGGCTTCCACTCGCAAAAACAACCCTCGACCATCACCCGCTGCCTCCTGCCACTATTTCAATTTTGGATCAGTCTCATATACTCATCAATTATACCTGCATCTTTTACAGGATTTTTAACTATTGACAAGTAGGGTGAGCAAATTGTCTATGTAACCTAAAGACAATTAGTTTTTTTTTTTCTCTCATTCTTTTCTTACCTGATGCCATACTTGTCTAAAACTCTAATGAGAAACAACAGGTTTTAAGAGGATACAATAACGGCCATACTGAGTAAGCTGCAGATTGACCGATTTTCCAAAATTAATTGTTTTATCATGTTCCACATCAAGTTTTTCTATGCCTTTTTCATAGAAGGTTTAGTCAACAGCACAGGTATTTCACTAAAGATGACATCAGCTATTTTACATAGAATTACAACTCTCTTTCATGACCTCAATGTGCTGTCATTGCCAAACCAAGTAGTACTTTTATATTCCTTAAACTTGCTTGGATCCTCACTACTTGGGAATCAAGATAACATTTTAACCAAATCTATCCTAATAAAAATTTATATTTACAAAGCGTCTTTACCACAATAAAACGTCCCAATACGCTTCACAGGAACATTATAAAGCAAAATATGACACTGACCCACATAAGGATACTGGGTCAGATGACCAAAAAGCTTGGTCAGAGAGATAGGTTTTATAGAATGTCTTAAAGGAGGAAAGCAAAGTAGAGGCAGAGAGCTATAGGAAGGGAATTCCAAAGCTTGGGCCCAGGCAACTGAAGGCACAACTACCAATGGTGAAGCAATTAAAATCTGAGATATGCAAGAGGCCAGAATCAGATGAGTGCAGATATCTGAGGGTTGTGGGGCTGGAGGAGATTACAGAGATAGGCCATGAGTGGACTTAATGCAAAGATAAGAATTGTAAAATCACAACATTGCTTGCTCAGAAGCCAATGTAGGTCATCCGGCACGGGGGTGATAGGTGAATGGGACTTGGTGCGAGCTAAGACAGAAGTAGCAGAGAATTGGCTGACCTCAGGTTTACAGAGGATAGAATGTAGGAGAGCAGCTAGGAGTGCATTAGAATAGCTGCCTAGAGATAACAAAGGCATTAATGGTGGCTTCAGCCGCAGATGAGCTGAGACAGGGCGAAGTCGGACAATGTTACGTAGGTGGAAATAGGCAGTCTTAGTGATGGCACGATGATTGCACAATGTTCAGCACCATTCGTGACTCCTCAGATACTGAAGCAGTCCATGTAGAAATGCAGCAAAGACCTGGACAATATCCAGGCTTGGGCTTATAAGTGGCAAGTAACATTTGCGTCATACAAGTACCAGGCAATGACCATCTCCAACAAGAGAGAATCTAACTACCTCCCCTTGACATTCAATGGCATTAATATCGCTGAATCCCCCACTATCAACATCCTCGGGGCTACCATTGACTAGAAACTGAACTGGAGTAGCCATATAAATACCATGACTACAAGAGCAGGTCAGAGGCTAGGAATCCTGCGGCGAGTAACTCACCTCCTGACTCCCCAAAGCCTGTCCACCATCTACAAGGCACAAGTCAGGAGTGTGATGGAATACTCTGCACTTGCCTGGATGGGTGCAGCTCCAGCAACACTCAAGAAGCTCGACACCATCCAGGACAAAGCAACCCGCTTGATTGGCACCCCATCTACAAACATTCACTCCCTCCACCACCAACGCACAGTGGCAGCAGTGTGTACCATCTACAAGATGCACTGCAGCAATGCACCAAGGCTCCTTAGACAGCACCTCCCAAACCCACGACCTCTACCAACTAGAAGGATAAGGGCAGAAAATACATGGGAACACCACCACCTGCAAGTCCCCCTCCAAGTCACACACCATCCTGACTTGGAACTATATCGCCGTTCCTTCACTGTCGCTGGGTCAAAATCCTGGAACTCCCTTCCTAACAGCACTGTGGGTGCAGCGGTTCAAGAAGACAGCTCACCACCACCTTCTCAAGGGCAATTAGGGATGGGCAATAAATGCTGGCCTGGCCAGCGACGCCCACATCCCATGAATGAATAAATTTTTAAAAAACGAAGAGTTGATCGGAAGCTCACTCACGGTCAAATGTGACACCAAGGTTGTGAACTGCTGGTTTAGCCTCAGGCTGTTGCCAGGGAGAGGGATGGAGTCAGTAGCTAGGGTACAGAGATGGAGCAAGGTTTGAAAACAATGGTTTCAGTCTTCCCAATATTTTCCTGGATGAAATTTCTGCTCATCCAGTACTGGATGTCGGATAAACAGTCTGATAATTTGGCAATAGTGGAGGAGTTGAACAAAGTGCTGGTGATGTAGAGCTGGGTGTCATCAGCATACATGTGAAAACTAATGCCGTGCTTTTGGATCATGTCACCGAGGGGCAACATGTAAATGAGAAACAGGAGGGAGCCAAGGATAGAACCTTGTGTGACAGCAGAGGTAACAGTGCAGAAGCAGGAAAAGGCACCATTGCAAGTGATATAAAAGCAAAATACTGCGGATGCTGGAAATCTGAAACAAAAACAAGAAATGCCGGATTCACTCAACAGGTCTGGCAGCATCTGTGGAAAGAGAAGCAGAGTTAACGTTTCGGGTCAGTGACCCTTCTTCGGAACTGTTCCGAAGAAGGGTCACTGACCCGAAACGTTAACTCTGCTTCTCTTTCCACAGATGCTGCCAGACCTGCTGAGTGAATCCGGCATTTCTTGTTTTCATTGCAAGTGATACTCTGGCTACGAATCGATAAGATAACAATGGAAACAGGTGAGAGAAGTCCCACCCAGCTGGATGACAGTGGAGAGGTATTGGAGGACGACGGCGTGGTCAACCATTTCAAAGGCTGCAGACAGGACAAGAAGGACGAGGAGGGATAATCTACCTTTCTTACAGAGGAAGTTATTTGCGATTTTGTTCTAGCCAGTCGTTGAAGGATAGAGCTGGAGCCTAAACTTTACACACTTATCATTCATTTATAGAGGCACACATTACAAACACGCAACTCCAATCCCATAATCGCAGTTTCAGTCTGCTCCAATATATAGGAGCACAAGTGAATGTCCAAGTAATGCCCACCACCTGAACACAATGACAATTAACACAGAACCACCATAAAATGGTGCCTACATCAGTACTGGCTGTTGATTTATCTGCTATAGCAGACTGATTGAGCAATGACCTGTACTATACTACAGAGATTTTAAAAAAGACCGTTGGGATTTTAAACAACCATGTTTGCAAAGTTGAGGAAACATGGGTGTTGTTCTGCAATCTATGGCAATTAATTAATTGCACATATACAAAGTGCTTTACATCACAAACATTGTAACTGATACATACAACATACAAGGCAAAAAGAATTTCAATTTGAAAGAGTTTTGGACAACCAAGCAGAAACATTAAATATTCTATTCATCGGGGTGGTGTAAGAGAGACAATAATTCCTTTTCCCTTTTTTCCTGCACAATAACTATTTTAATTCCAGTTGCATTTATGTTCTGCTAATGCGGTATGTGCAATCCTGGAAAAGTTCATTTCATTGTTTTATGCTGTTGCTAAAATCTCAAAAGATTTATTCACAACATATTCATGAAATTTGTAGTTAAACCAAATAAATACACACAGTTCAATATCAATTGTTTCTTTTTTCTCCAGTTCGAACAAAGGGTATCTTCTCAAGATATTAACCGGTCCTCCCTCTTTACAGATGCTGGTGGACCTATGTACTTTCATCATTATGCAGGATGGTTACCCAAGTGGAATTTATTTAAACCCAAAGCCTCTCACATTAACATACTTTTCAATTCAACAGCTGGTGACTATACTCCTTTGACTTGTGGTGGGGGATGCGGGGAACAGTGGGGAGGGAAGAAAAGGTGCAGGTACACAGGGTCTCTTTGGGAAGTGGCAGCTCTAAAAAGACATGCCTGCCCATGAATGTTAACAATCAAGTCATTCCTACATGGTAGACTTAGTAATTCAATATCTGAATCAGGCAAGTCTGACACACGCAGAGCACTGCTGATGATCGACCAGCCAGTCTGGTTCACAAATGAGGTAAATCCTAACACCGAGAACTGGTGGTGTTCCCACTTGATATGGCTGTCCTGGCTAAAGGAGAAGTAGGAAGCTCATCTGTGACCAATTCTGGTAAATTACCTGGCTAAATTCTAGCATATATTTGTGCCAACTTTCAGCTCTGACAAACTCAGGGCTGAAAGTTGGCACAAATATATGCTAGAATAAGTAGTCTGCCAATTCAGTTTATTAGCCGGTTGCTAGATGTCATACATGACTTGAGATGATTCTCTCAATATTTTTAGGACAAAAGGCAATATTAAAAGCACCTACCTAGTTTCATTTGTTAGCAAGGCTGGGGCAAGTAACACAATGGTGCGCATGAAATAGGCAGTGCGCCCGCACACAAAAACTGTGCCCCATCAATTCTGCTACAATGAACACAGCTAGGCATTTCAAACAATTTTACAGCTACTCCATCCTTGTTGACATCTACATGGATTAACTAAAATAATATATCGGCACATGCAGGTATTGCACTGCAGACATTACATTTGGCTCCAGATACAACAAAAAAAAAGCTGAAAATGTTGTGTGTTTCTCAGCTGAAGACAGAAACTGGCAAACACATCTCAGTTTGCAAAGTTTCCCACGAAAATAACTGAATTCTGATTGGCCTCGAGCTCGGTTTATTTTACTATTGGATATTGTATCCCTAAGGGACACAGCTTCACATTGCAAATAGAATAACACATTGTGCTTTCCACTGTATCTTATCCATTTAAGTGTATTACTCCACTTACCTTTTTTAAAAATTCATTCCTGGGATGTGGGCATCGCTGGCCAGGCCAGCATTTATTGCCCATCCCTAATTGCCCTCGAGAAGGTGGTGGTGAGCTGCCTTAAGTAACCATGAGCGATCCAGTAGGAATAATGCATTAAAATACAACATCAACACACTTCTTACAGATGTAAAACAATCTTAAAATCAGGTGCTACTCCTAAAAATTGAAAGTGATCAGCATAAATCTGCAAATCTACTTGACCAAAACAGTTAAACTTGGAATATAAACAAAAAAGTGCTGGAAATACTCAGAAGGTCAGACAGCATCAGTGGTGAGAGAAACAAAGTTAGTATTTCAGGTCAATGACCTATCTTCAGAACTAGAAAAAATCAGAGGTCTACAGATTTTAAGCAAATACTGAGACAGAGGGGAAAGGGGAGGAAGGAATAAAAAGGAAAGTTTGTGATCGGGAGGAAGGCAGGAGAGATTAAATGACAAATGGGATGATGGTGCAAAGCAAAAGGGGCTGGTAATGAGACAGGTAAAGGAACAAAATATGGGTCTAGAGGAGGTGTAACTGGCAATAGCTATATCATTACCAACAGCTGCCGCCTGAAAAAAACATTACTTTGGGATGTCCTCAAGTTTAAGGAGGGTGGAATGTGGGATGGGAGGCCAGATAGGTGTGCATTGGAATAGTCAAGTCTAGAGGTAACAAAAGCATGAATGAGGGTTTCAGCAGATGAGCTGAGGCAGGGGCGAAGTCAAGGGACGTTATGGAAGTGGAAGTAGGCAGTTTTAGTGACAGCACAGATACGTGGTTGGAAGCTCATCTCTGGGTCAAGCATGATACCAAGATTGCGAACTGTCCGGTTTAGTCTCAAATAGTTGCCATGGACAGGAATGGAATCAGTTGCTAAGGAACAGATTTTGGAGCTGGTACTGAAAACAATGGCTTCAGCCTTCCCAATATTTAATTAGGGAAACTTTCTGCTTACCTAGTACTGGATGTCAGACAAGCAATCTGATAGCTTAGCAACAGGTGGAGTCATTGAGAGAGGTGGTGGCGAAGTACAGCTGATCAACGTAGATGTGAAAACTAACTCTGTGCTTTCAACGATGTCGCCGAGGAGAAGCTTGTAGGTGAGAAATAGGAGGGGTTCAAGGATAGATCCTTGGGGATACCAGAAATAGCAGCACAAGAACAGAAAGAGATGCCATTGCAAATGATTCTCTGCTACGATTAAATAGATAAGCCTGGAAGTAGGACAGCGCAGTCCCACCCAGCTGGACGACAGCAAAGAGGAGGAGGCTGGTGTGGTCAATGGTGTCAAAGGCTGCAAACAGGTCAAAAAGGACAAGGATGAATAGTTTACCTGATTTACAATAGGTGTACCAACCATTTCAATGGCAGTTTTAAAGCGATCCCACATACTTTCCATGCATACGCAGCATTATTAAAATTATTCGAATGTTCTTTCCTCCAAGATAAGGCCATATTAGGGATTTTCACTGATGATTGCAATGTTCAGTAGCATTCATGAATGCTGAGATAAGGAAGCAGTCTGTGCCCACATGCAGCAAGACCTGGACAACATTCAGGCGTGGTCTGATAAGTGGCAAGTAGCATCCGTGCCACACAGTACCAGGCAATGACCATCTCCAACAGGAGAGTCAAACCATCTCCCCTTAACATTCAATGGCATTACCATCGCCGACTCTCTCACCATCAACATCCTGGGCGCCAGCACTGACCAGAAACTTAACTGGACCAACTATATGAATACTGTGGCTACAAGAGGAGGTCAGAGACCAGGTATTCTTCGATAAGTAACTCACCACCTGACTCCACAAAACCTTCCCACCATCTACAAGGCACAAGTCAGGATTATGATGGAGTACTCTCAACTATATCTCCAACACAGAAGTCCTCGAAGCGGCCAATACCCCCAGCTTATACACACTACTGAGTCAGCGGCGCTTGAGATGGCTTGGCCATGTGAGCCGCATGGAAGATGGCAGGATCCCCAAAGACACATTGTACAGCGAGCTCGCCACTGGTATCAGACCCACCGGCCGTCCATGTCTCCGCTATAAAGACGTCTGCAAACGCGACATGAAATCGTGTGACATTGATCACAAGTCGTGGGAGTCAGTTGCCAGCATTCGCCAGAGCTGGCGGGCAGCCATAAAGACAGGGCTAAATTGTGGCGAGTCGAAGAGACTTAGTAGTTGGCAGGAAAAAAGACAGAGGCGCAAGGGGAGAGCCAACTGTGCAACAGCCCCGACAAACAAATTTCTCTGCAGCACCTGTGGAAGAGCCTGTCACTCCAGAATTGGCCTTTATAGCCACTCCAGGCGCTGCTTCACAAACCACTGACCACCTCCAGGCGCGTATCCATTGTCTCTCGAGATAAGGAGGCCCAAAAGAAAAGAACTCTCAACTTGCCCCGATAAGTGCAGCTCCAACAACACTTAAGCTTGACACCATCTAGGTCAAAGCAGCCACTTGGCACAAAGCCACCACCTTATTCACTCCCTCCATAACTGGTGCACCGTGGCTGCACTGTGTACAAATTTCTCTGAGGCAACTCACTATGGCTATGACAGTACGTTCCAAACCCACGACCTCTACCACCTGGAAGGACAAGGGTAGCTGGCCTTGATCATTCATTGTTGATGGGTCAAAGCAGTGGTTAGAGATGGTGGCTCACTTCCATCTTCTCAGGGGCAACTAAGGATGGAAAATAAATGCCAGTGATGCCCATGTCCCATGAACTAATTTTAACAAAAACAGTGGCTGAACAGGTTGTTTTGGGACACCGTCCCAATGTAGGTTGCACTGAAAGCATACAAGATCTTTGTCCAAACAGCTCTCCTTCACGCTTTGCATGCAATGGAAGGGAAGGGCTTGTTGCTTTGACTGTGGTGCCAAATTGTAAGACCATGCAGTGAGCAAGATGTGCGTCAAAAAAGAGAAGCTATGGCAGGGAGGGAGAGTTGCAGCCTCCACTAACCTATCACTCAGCAACCTGAATAGAGTCAGCTCATGGATGGCAAGTCTCCCTGCCAAAAACCTTAAATGAGGACCTGGATTAAGCAGTTGTTGATGGATCAACATGGAATGTAACACTAAATTTGGATGTCTCGAACATCAAGGTGCCTTGTACATCAGGTCCTTCCACCATGCTTAAGACAACTGTTGAGCACCATTCAATCTACTGGACAGCTACTGGAAGACAGCACATGGAGAGAGTGTCTACTTTATATATCCAGGTACCTACAACGAGTGACTGAAGAGCAACAAGCACCTAATACTGAACATATGATAGATAATAGAGTGTCTAACCCATGATCTGGAGGATGGTGGCAATTCATTCACAAATTTTAATAAGCTGTGTTGTTACCATGCCACTCATATATCCCTGGTACCTGCCTGCTTGTTTAAGGTATGGCTGCCAGTACTTGTGCATGAGACAACAGCTTCAGGAGTCAATTGGAGAAAACTATTGTGTGTGTGGGAGGGGGGAAGGGGGGTGGAGAAAGAGATCATAGAAACCTTTTCTTTTTAAAAAAAAAGCACAGCTGCCATTTTATGCCTGACAAAGATACACCTGCTTGAGTGGTGACCCACCCACAGGTAATGCAGCACAGTTTATGGAGAAAGAGGGCTCCCCTTTGGCAGATTTCTTTGTGCCATGGGACAATCAACAACTCCCATGTTTCTGCTCAAGCACAGTGATTAATCAGTTGAGAGGATCAATGCACTGTTATTCTGCAAATTAATTTTGTTTGTCTGCATTTCCTTTGGTTGCATAATTCACAAATTGAAATAGCCAAAATAAGTACCCAGCTACATTCCAAGCAGTAATCAAAACGACTAGCGACAAGATCTTCATTCTTTCTTAAGGGGGAAGGTGGGGAAACAGAAAGCGTCTGAGAGAATTAATTAAAATGAAACACATGGGAACATTTCTTGAACCTTAGGCAAAAATAAACCGGACCTCTAGGATGGACTAACACCTTTGTACCAGGAGTTGGCACGGTTACATGGACAATATCATGTTACCAACATTTTTAAAAAATCAAATGATTAGCATTTTTAATCTGTTTGCAACAGTATCATAGATTATAGCTCAGAAAGAGGCTATTCATCCCATCGTGCCTGTGCCAGCTCCTTGAAACTATCAAATTAGTCCCACTTGTGTGCACTCTCCCCATAGCCCTGCAAATCTTTCCTTTTCAAGTATCTATCCATTCCTTTTAAAAGTTTTGATAGAGTCATACAAGTTGATTCAATCAAGCAGTGAATTCCAAATCTGAACAAGTTGCTGCCTAAAAAATTCTCATCTCCTCTCTCCTCCTTTTGTCAATTTTCTTAAACTTGTGTCCTCTGGTTACCGATCTATCTAGTTTCTCTGCACAGCTCAGCTTACTCCAATGGCACCTGGAAAATGCCATGCATAAATGGGGGAAAACCAAATACTGAAAAAGGTGATATATGACACTGGTTTTGACAGGCCACAGTTTGTCTTGGCAGACATTGGGCTATAAAATCAACAATAAATTATGGCTTTTAAGATCATCAAAGGATTACTGTGTAGGCAGGCTCCAAAAGCATTAGTTTCACAGAAACAAGTCTGATGCAGAATAATTAGAAGTTCTGAGTTTGAATCTAACTAAACATTTTATGGTTTAAAATCTTTCTTGGATTGTCAAAACTATCCAACCTTTTTTAATCCTTACCCATGATCCCTCTTGTTTCTTAAAGGGGTTCACAGCATTACAAATGAAGAATACCACCTTTAGATGTAGCCATTTACTTCCTGATTATACCTCAAATTCAGTGCATGTTATGACTATCACCCTGCAACATCCCTACACAATTGCACAATCTAGCACTCTGCACACGTGCCATAATGCAAACTTTAGCAGGCAGGAACAAACCAATTTAGACAGATCCAAAAATAACTTTTACTCAATGTCATGAAAAAAATGTAGTTAATCGTGTACATTAAGATAGTCAAGCAGATCTGAGAACCTAAATGCTAGCTATTTTATATCACTTCCAAAGGGCCTGAACTTTTTCTGTATAACTCAAGGTTACTAATGTTGCAAAAGTCAAGTGTTCAGAAAAAGTTAATAAATCCTGATAAAGAGAAGGAATGCAGGTGCATGAGAATATATCTAATCAAGGTATCTCCTTTTTCTCTCCTCCAGCCTCACTAAACAGAACACAATGTAAATCTAAATCAATTAAAAACAAGTAGATTCAAACACCAAGAACTACAAGGAGTTAGCACACTTCTCGGTCACCACAAGCCTCGAGTATCAACCTATCTAGCCTGATGGGATAAAAGTCTCTTATTACTCTATATAAAATAAATTTGGGCAGCCTCTATTCTGTTCTACTGCACACATGGGCATTGTACAAAAAGACAGTAAACTGGCAATCTTACAGACTCTCTCCCACTCAGGCTATAAATACAGTTGGAGGAAATTGAAACATTAGAATAGCTCAGTAGGGGTCTTCTGAATCTGTAGTTACAACCCATTATTGGGTAAAGGGAACTTTACCCTGCTTGCAAACTGTCCTATCCTTGACCTTGGAATGAACGGCTGATACCGGCTATTAAGTAATATGGGTGGAAAATTACTATTGCTGTCATTTCTTTCTCAATACACCTGCACTTAGAGAAGTGGTTACACCCAGGGTGCAGGCAGATAGATGGGTAACCGCTAGAAGGGGCAGGCAGTCAGTGCAGGAATCCCCTGTGGCGATCCCCCTCTCTAACAAGTATACCGTTTTGGATACTGTTGGGGGGGATGGCCTATCAGGGGAAAACAGCAGCAGCCAGAGCAGTGGCATCACGACTGGCACTGTTGTTCAGCAGGGAGGGACAAAGCACAGAAGAGCAATAGTTATAGGGACTCGACAGTCATGGGCACAGATAGGTGCTTCTGTGGACGTGAAAGAGACTCCAGGATGGTATGTGGCCTCCCTGGTGCCAGAGTCAAGGGTGTCTCTGAACGGACAGGGGGCATTCTGAAAGGGGAGGGTGAACAGCCAGACGTTGTGGTACACAACGGTACCAACGACATAGGCAGGAAGAGTGATGAGGTCCTGCAGGGGGAGTTTAGGGAGTTAGGTAGAAGTTGAAAGACAGGACCCTCAAGGGTTGTAATCTCGGGATTACTCCCGGTGCCACGTGCCAGTGAGGCGAGAAATAGGAAGACAGTGCAGCTAAACACGTGGCTGAGCAGCTGGTGTAGAAGGGAGGGTTTCAGATATCTGGACCATTGGGCTCGCTTCAGGGACAGATGGGACCTGTACAAGAAGGACGGGCTGCATCTAAACTGGAAGGGCACTAATATCCTGGCTGCAAGGATTGCTAGCATCACTCGGGAGGGTTTAAACTAGTGTGGCAGGGGGGTGGGAACCAGAGCAGTAGGACAGCAAGTGAAATAAATGAGGGTGAACTAGTAAATAAGGCCAGTAAGACAAAGAGGAAGAGCAGGCAGAGAGATGTTGCTGAGCACAGCGGGACTGGTGGTCTGAAGTGCATTTGTTCAATGCGAGAAGTATAACAGGTAAGGCAGATGAACTTAGAGCTTGGATTAGTACTTGGAACTATGATGTTGCTATTACAGAGACTTGGTTGAGGGAAGGACAGGATTGGCAGCTAAATGTTCTGGGATTTAGAAGCTTCAGGCGGGATAGAGGGGGATGTAAAAGGAGTGGGGGAGTTGCATTACTTGTTAAGGAGAATATCACAGCTGTACTGCGGGAGGACACCTCAGAGGGGTCATGCAGCGAGGCAATATGGGTGGAGTTCAGGAATAGGAAGGGTGCAGTCACAATGTTGGGGGTTTTCTACAGGCCTCCCAACAGCCAGCGGGAGGTAGAGGAGCAGATATGTAGACAAATTTTGGAAAGATGTAAAGGTAACAGGGTTGTAGTGGTGGGTGATTTTAACTTCCCCTATATTGACTGGGACTCACTTAGTGCTAGGGGCCTGGATGGGGCAGAATTTGTAAGGAGCATCCAGGAGGGCTTCTTGAAACAATATGTAGATAGTCCAACTAGGGATGGGGCCATACTGGACCTGGTATTGGGGAATGAGCCCGGCCAGGTGGTCGAAGTTTCAGCAGGGGAGCATTTCGGGAACAGTGACCATAATTCCATAGGTTTTAAGGTACTTGTGGATAAGGATAAGAGTAGTCCTCGGGTGAAGGTGCTAAATTGAGGGAAGGCTAATGATAACAATATTAGGCAGGAACTGGAGAATTTAGATTGGGGGCGGCTGTTTGAGGGTAAATCAACATCTGACATGTGGGAGTCTTTCAAACGTCAGCTGATTAGAATCCAGGACCAGCACGTTCCTGTGAGGAAGAAGGATAAGTTTGGCAAGTTTCGGGAACCTTGGATAACGCGGGATATTGTGAGCCTAGTCAAAAAGAAAAAGGAAGCATTCGTAAGGGCTGGAAGGCCAGGAACAGACGAATTCCTTGAGGAATATAAAGACAGTAGGAAGGAACTGAAGCAAGGAGTCAGGAGGGCTAAAAGGGGTCATGAAAAGTCATTGGCAAACAGGATTAAGGAAAATCCCAAGGCATTTTATACATATATAAAGAGCAAGAGGGTAACTAGAGAAAGGGTTGGCCCACTCAAGGACAGAGAAGGGAATCTATGTGTGGAGCCAGAGGAAATGGGTGAGGTACTAAATGAGTACCTTGCATCAGTATTTACCAAAGAGAAGGACTTGGTGGATGATGAGCCGAGGGAAGGGAGTGTAGATAGTCTCAGTCATCTCATTAACAAAAAGGAGGTGGTGTTGGGTGTCTTGCAAAGCATAGATAAGTCCCCAGGGCCTGATGGGATCTACCCCAGAATACTGAGGGAGGCAAGGGAAGAAATTGCTGGGGCCTTGACAGAAATCTTTGCATCCTCATTGGCTACAGGTGAGGTCCCAGAGGACTGGAGAATAGCCAATGTTGTTCCTTTGTTTAAGAAGGGTAGCAAGGATAATCCAGGAAATTATAGGCCGGTGAGCCTTACGTAAGTGGTAAGGAAATTATTAGAGAGGATTCTTCGGGACAGGATTTACTCCCATTTGGAAACAAACAAACTTATTAGCGAGAGACAGCATGGTTTTGTGAAGGGGAGGTTGTGTCTTACTAATTTGATTGAGTTTTTTGAGGAAGTGACGAAGATGATTGATGAAGGAAGGGCAGTGGATGTTGTCCATATGGACTTCAGTAAAGCCTTTGACAAGGTCCCTCATGGCAGACTGGTACAAAAGGTGAAGTCACACGGGATCAGGGGTGAGCTGGCAAGATGGATAGAGAACTGGCTCGGTCATAGAAGACAGAGGGTAGCTGTGGAAGGGTGCTTTTCTGAATGGAGGGATGTGACTAGTGGTGTTCCGCAGAGATGAATGCTGGGACCTTTGCTCTTTGTAGTATATATAAATGATTTGGAGGAAAATGTAGCTGGTCTGATTAGTAAGTTTGCGGACGACACAAAGGTTGGTGGAGTTGCGGATAGTGATGAGGATTGTCAGAGAATACAGCAGGATATAGATCGGTTGGAGACTTGGGCGGAGAAATGGCAGATGGAGTTTAATCCTGACCAATGTGAGGTAATGCATTTTGGAAGGTCTAATGCAGGTGGGAAGTATACAGTAAATGGCAGAACCCTTAGGAGTATTGACAGGCAGAGAGATCTGGGCATACAGGTCCACAGGTCACTGAAAGTGGCAAAGCAGGTGGATAAGGTAGTCAAGAAGGCAGACGGCATGCTTGCCTTCATCAGTCGGGGCATAGAGTATAAAAATTGGCAAGTCATGCTGTAGCTGTACTGAACTTCAGTTAGGTCACACTTAGAATATTGCGTGCAATTCTGGTCACCACAGTACCAGAAGGACGTGCAGTCTTTGGAGAGGGTACAGAAGAGGTTTACCAGGATGTTGCCTGGTCTGGAGGGCATTAGCTATGGCGGATTGTTTTCACTGAAACGACGGAGGTGGAGGGGCGACATGATAGAGGTTTACAAAGTTATGAGCGGCATGGACAGCGTGGATAGTCAGATGCTTTTTCCCAGGGTGGAAGAGTCAGTTACTAGGGGACATAGGTTTAGGGTGAGAGGGGCAAAGTTTAGAGGGGATGTGCGAGGCAAGTTCTTTACACAGAGGGTGGCGAGTGCCTGGAACCTTCTGCCGGGGGAGGTGGTGGAAGCAGGTACGATAGTGATGTTTAAGAGGCATCTTGACAAATACATGAATAGGATGGGAATAGAAGGATACAGTCCCCGGAAGTGCAGAAGGTTTTAGTTTAGGCAGGCATCAAGATCGGCGCAGGCTTGGAGGGCCGAATGGCCTGTTCCTGTGCTGTACTGTTCTTTGTACTCTGTGCCTATTTTAAGACACAAGAACATAAGAAATAGAAGGAGTAGGTCATTCAGCATCAGCATTCACCATTTTAAACAATATACTACTGTGGTCAATGTTCCTCTGGGCTTTCTGCACGATCCTCTCAAGTTGTAAATACAATCTATGCCTGGCAAGTCTTTTTTCTGCACTAGTGCAATTTCAATTATTCAATAAGTTAATCAATCTGATCAACTTATCACAGAAGTAAGCAGTGTTCAAAAATATGAATTTTCAGACAATTTGAATTAAGCCACTTTGAATTAAGAGTAAACTGGTTTTCCTCTTCCTTCTCCCTACATTCCACATTCATTTCACCACAGCATTGCCAATCCATTATTTTGCATTACTTCAAAGCTGTAAACTACTCAACCTCAAAGCTTTCAAACGCCTAAACTTAGTTTTTCCAATAAAAGGTTTCCCTTTCCTCAGATGTTGCCTGACGAATGTTTCCAGCATTTTCTATTATTTCAGATTTCAAGCATCTACAGTATTTTGCCTTTGTGATCCTGATCTTTCGCTCGACAATCTTCAGTTTCATACAGTTAAATCGCAATTCTCTGATTTACCTAGTCTTTTTTTTTTCCAATCTTGGCAGTGGCCTGTACATTGGCTTTTCTACTGAATTCCCCACTGTAAATTTGAATATTAAAAATCATAAAAACGTAGAGAATTGGCCTTGCTCTTAAAATCAGCACAAACAATCCCAGAAAATATCACTTTACTTGAAAGTAGAACAAACCCAGCTGTAACACAAACACTTTTTAAGTAGAAAGTGAACTGCTTCTACAGTACTATAGATCACATACAATAGACTTTGGTGGCTAATATTTTCACTCAACTAATTACTATGTAAATATAGTCAGCACTATGCTAAATCATATAATTGAGTCTTCAACAGTACACGGTCAAACAAAAATAGATATTACACATTAGAATAACATACACAATGGCTTTCTCAAAAAATTGATAGGATAGATCATACAGATCATACATTTTTGAGTGTTTCTCTGTAGGAAATACTGACAAACTGCAAGGGACTCCTTGTTCGAACTTCCCAAAGATTAACTGTCAAACAGTGCTATCATTTTGAATTTTGTACTGATACCCAGCAACAAAAATAACATGCTAGCAAATCAATACATAAATCTGCTGACTTTACACTCCAAATCCCTGGATACCCACTTAGATTCTCGAGGTTCAAGTCACCATTTTGCACTCTTCCCCATCAGATGTACTGATCAGACAGAGGGCAAGGGTAGAGGATCCAGTTCATCATGATGTTCCACAACTAGTCTCCATAGCTGGCCAGGCTACTACAATCCAATTTCATAGCTCCTTATCTCCAAAGGTCATCAATTTTAGCAAATTGAGGTGGATCATCCACTGCAAGCTAGTACTCTTCCATCACCATCAGCACAGCAATAATCTATTAACCTACTAAATAAATTATCTTTCTAGTGCTACCCTATTTCAGCTGCAGTAATATGGTGGTGCACAGCTATAGCCTAGTTTAACCACTTCAACATTGTTCAATGATGTCCCATTAAAACTGGTAACTGCATTTCTGACAGTTTTTAAATTCACAGGGCTTTGAGAAAATAGTCGATTAATAAATGATTTAAATAAAAACAGAATTTAACAAGGAAAGTAACCACAAATATATCCTAATTTATACTGAATGTGTGCATGAATAATACAAAAGCAGCTAGCTTAATAGTATAACTTTCATATCTTCCACAAGCATTGTTTGAAGGGCAACTTGCTGGAGATGTCATAATTCAACATTTGAGAGGAGGAAGAGCTAAGTTTACAAGAAACTTCTTGAATTGCATGGCACCAACTAAGATCTATAATATCACCATCATTTTATTATCAGAGGTTCAAAGCAGACTTCATCTTAAAGGCACGCAAGGTAGAGTCTTTGACTTGTGGCAGTACATCTGCCTCCACGATGCACTGTAAAGCATTACTTGTGTTAAAATGAAAGATTGATTAGTCCAGCTGCTCAAACGCAAGCTGTTCATGTACCAATCAAATCAGATAACAAGCACAAATGCAGCTCAACTGTGTAACATTAACACAACTGAGGCAACCCGACTCACCGACAATATAAAAAATGAAAACAACTTGGTTTTAATTAAACACATTAGTTGAATGCAGAGGGTCAACATTTTACAAATTTGAAGACCCAAATTCAGAACAGTCCCAAGTGAAATCAGCATTTGGGACGTGCCAAGACAGTCAAGACTGCATCAGGTTAGCTGAATGAAGGAAAAAAAGGAAATCCTTTCCCATACAACACAAAGCTCTCTCCCAATGGATCAGCCAAACTGAAAGCTCTTTGAAAAGAAAACACTTTATCCTATTTAATTTTATGATGAGAAGAGGAACCTGTTTCAGTGGAGGTCCAGTTAAAATTGTTTCAAAGAACAAAGAACAGTACAGCACAGGAACAGGCCATTCGGCCCTCCAAGCCTGCGCTGATCTTGATGCCTGCCTAAACTAAAACCTTCTGCACTTCCGGTGACCGTATCCCTCTATTCCCATCCTATTCATGTATTTGTCAAGATGCCTCTTAAACGTCATTATCATACCTGCTTCCATCACCTCCCCCGGCAGCAAGTTCCAGGCACTCACCACCCTCTGTGCAAAAGACTTGCCTCGCACATCCCCTCTAAACTTTGCCTCTCGCACCTTAAACCTATATCCCCTAGTAACTGACTCTTCCACTCTGGGAAAAGCTTCTGAATACCCACTCTGTCCATGCCACTCATAACTTTGTAAACCTCTATCATGTCGCCCCTCCACCTCCGTCGTTCCAGTGAAAACAATCCGAGTTTATCCAACCTCTCCTCATAGCTAATATAAAATAAAAACAAGAAATGCTGGAATCACTCAGCAGGTCTGGCAGCATCTGTGGAAAGAGAAGCAGAGTTAACGTTTCGGGTCAGTGACCCTTCTTCGGAACTCTCCTCCATAGCTAATGCCCTCCAGACCAGGCAACATCCTGGTAAACCTCTTCTGTACCCTCTCCAAAGCCTCCATGTCCTTCTGGTAGTGTGGCGACCAGAATGGCATGCAATATTCCAAGTGTGGCCTAACTAAATTTCTGTACAGCTGCAGCATGACTTGCCAATTTTTATACTCTATGCCCCGACCGATGAAGGCAAGCATGCCGTATGCCTTCTTGACTACATTATCCACCTGCGTTGCCACTTTCAGTGACCTATGGACCTGTACGCCCAGATCGCCTTGCCTGTCAATAGTCCTAAGGGTTCTGCCATTTACTGTATACTTCCCACCTGTATTAGCTCTTCCAAAATGCATTACCTCACATTTGTCCGGATTAAACTCCATCTGCCATTTCTCCGCCCAAGTCTCCAACCGATCTATATCCTGCTGTATCCTGACAATCCTCATCACTATCCGCAACTCCACCAACCTTTGTGTCATCCGCAAACTTACTAATCAGACCAGCTACATTTTCCTCCAAATCGTTACAAACGATTTCCTACAAACAGTAAAGGTCCGAGCACTGATCCCTGCGGAACACCACGAGTCACAGCCCTCCATTCAGAAAAGCACCCTTCCACTGCTACCCTCAGTCTTCTATGACAGAGCCAGTTCTGTATCCATCTTGCCAGCTCACCCCTGATCCCGTGTGACTTCACCTTTTGTACCAGTCTGCCATGAGGGACCTTGTCAAAGGCTTTGCTGAAGTCCATATAGACAACATCCACTGCCCTTCCTTCATCAATCATCTTCGTCACTTCCTCAAAAAACTCAATCAAATTAGTAAGACACAACCTCCCCTTCACAAAACCATGCTGTCTCTCGCTAATAAGTTTGTTTGTTTCCAAATGGGAGTAAATCCTGTCCCGAAGAATCCTCTCTAATAATTTCCCTACCACTGACGTAAAGCTCACCGGCCTATAATTTCCTGGATTATCCTTGCTACCCTTCTTAAACAAAGGAACAACATTGGCTATTCTCCAGTCCTCTGGGACCTCACCTGTAGCCAATGAGGATACAAAGATTTCTGTCAAGGCCCCAGCAATTTCTTCCCTTGCCTCCTTCAGTATTCTGGGGTAGATCCCATCAGGCCCTGGGGACTTATCTACCTTAATGCTTTGCAAGACGCCCAACACCGCCTTCTTTTTGATAACGACATGACCCAGACTATCTACACTCCCTTCCCTAGACTCATCACCCACCAAGTTCTTCTCTTTGGTGAATACTGACGCAAAGTACTCATTTAGTACCTCACCCATTTCCTCTAGCTCCACACATATAGATTCCCTCCTCTGTCCTTGAGTGGGCCAACCCTTTCCCTGGTTACCCTATTGCTCTTTATATACGTATAAAAAGCCTTGGGATTTTCTTTAATCCTGTTTGCCAATGACTTTTCATGACCCCTTTTAGCCCTCCTGACTCCTTGCTTATGTTCCTTCCTACTGTCTTTATTATTCCTCAAGGGATTCGTCTGTTCCTAGCCTTCTAGCCCTTACAAATGCTTCCTTTTTCTTTTTGACTAGGCTCACAATATCCCGCGTTATCCAAGGTTCCCGAAACTTGCCAAACTTATCCTTCCTCCTCACAGGAACATGCTGGTCCTGGATTCTAATCAACTGACGTTTGAAAGACTCCCACATGTCAGATGTTGATTTACCCTCAAACAGCCGTCCCCAATCTAAATTCTTCAGTTCCTGGCCTAATATTGTTATCATTAGCCTTCCCCCAATTTAGCACCTTCACCCGAGGACTACTCTTATCCTTATCCACAAGTACATTAAAACCTATGGAATTATGGTCACTGTTCCCGAAATGCTCTCCTACTGAAACTTCGACCACCTGGCTGGGCTCATTCCCCAAAACCAGGTCCAGTACAACCCCATCCCTAGTTGGACTATCTACATATTGTCTCAAGAAGTCCTCCTGGATGCTCCTTACAAATTCTGCACCATCCAAGCCCCTAGCACTAAGTGAGTCCCAGTCAATATAGGGGAAGTTAAAATCACCCACCACTACAACCTTGTCACCTTTACATCTTTCCAAAAGGGAGGGCTGGTGGAAATTCAGTGCAAACTTGATGCCACAACTTTCACTTTCAACAGATCATTCAGTTAACTAATATAGTCTGTATTCAGGTTGGTGTCAGTAAAGAATCTGAAGCAGAGAATACAAGGAAGGAAAAGTGCAAACTGGATCACAGTAACTGTCTGAATTTTAACTATTTCAAGTAAATGTTGTTTGAAACATTCTTCCAATAACCGACTGCGCTTTACAATCAGAATCATCTGAAGATGAGCTGAGCAATTCCTTTTTAGAGGGCTGAAGAATTATGCAGTAAAACAACTAATGTCAAAATAGAGTACTTAGAAACTACAGGTGTGTAAAATATACAGCCCTACACAATATAGCGAACAAGTTAGCATTCTTGTGATTATGCTAGACCTAAAAGATCTGAACAGTGGTGTGTATTTAATCATATATATGTTAAGTATTACAATACTTTGTGATATGGGAATTTTTAAAATGTCAATCTGTATAACAGGATATATAACTCAATTTCAGTACACCTAAATAGGCACATAAGCACATGCACACAAAATTGAGGAAAGACAAAATAATAAAACTGAGGCAAGTCAAAAGAACAAACAAGCTGAGCATTACGTCCAGATTCACGAACTCTTGAAAGTAATCAAAAAAAATTGTGTAACGTAATATCAGCCAAATAAGTCTTCAGTCATACTTAAGGTTTTAATTTACTGAAACTGCGTAATTTGCTTTACATAACAACTGCAGGAATTAGACCCAATTCCAAATGGTGACAATTCCTCTGCAATTCTTTTAGTAAACCCTAAAAACTTGGCACTTTTTCCAAATACTTATCCTAAACTGCAATTCCAGATAATTGCTTTGACAAGTTAACTTGTCTCTCAGCACCAAAACCACTTGTAATAAGGGAGTTGCTACTTTATGTACTTAGCTACCTCCCTCTTCGGCTCTGTATACAAATTTAACCACTCACCATCACAAGTCAAGCAATATACTATTGCATTATTTCATGCAGCATCTGTGGAGAGAACAGACAAGATGGTTCAGAACTGAGGAAGGATCCATACCTGAAAAGTATAGTCTTCTCTCTCCACAGGTACTGCCTGATGTGAAGAATGCTTCTGTTATCGTTTCAGATTTCCAGATTCTGCCATTCTTTGTTTTCTGTCTATTAACAGATCTCTTTTTTATGAAAAAAAATGAAAGAGCAGAGTGGTGGGAAAAGGGGTAATCGTCTGCAATTTTGTTACGTCTCCAATGCCAGGTCCATTCCAAGAGACTGCAGATCATTAATCGGCTGCCAGGGCTCTGCCAATTTATAATTTTAGGTACACAAATGCAGACCAGAGTAAGTGATACAGTCAGTCACATAGGATGTCATTTGTGACACTGATAAGAGCCGTTCTGGTACTGTGGCAGGGGCAAAAACCTGATGGGAGAGATTCAAACATGGAGTTTCAGGAAAAATAGGCACGGATTTGGAAGACAACAACCTGTTCAAGGACTTGAGAGGAAAGGGAGGTTGCGGATAGGGCAGTAGTTTTCAAGGAAAGTGGGGTCAAGGGTTAGTTTTTTTGAGGAGGGGCTGATGACAGCAAATTTAAAGGGATAGGAACAACACATGAAGAGAGAGAGAACTATTAACAATATCAGCTTAAATGGGGACCAGAAGAGGAAGTTGGGTGGTCGCTCAGTAATTTGGTGGCAATAGGGTCAAGGGAACTGGAGGTGGGTCTCATGGACAAGATGAACTCGGAGAGGGCATGAGAGGAGATAGGAGAGAAATTAGAGAAGGATGCAAGTTCAGGGCTAGAGGAAGTTTGGCATAGTAGGCTAGTGGAAAGGAGGGAAGTAGCACAGGCAGCTGATCGGACAGTCTCGATCTTAGTGGCAAAGAAGACCATGAGCTACTCACACTTATTAGATTAGATTAGAGATACAGCACTGAAACAGGTCCTTCGGCCCACCGAGTCTGTGCCGAACATCAACCACCCATTTATACTAATCCTACACTAATCCCATATTCCTACCAAACATCCCCACCTGTTCCTATATTTCCCTACCACCTACCTATATTAGTGACAATTTATAATGGCCAATTTACCTATCAACCTGCAAGTCTTTTGGCTTGTGGGAGGAAACCGGAGCACCTGGCGAAAACCCACGCAGACACAGGGAGAACTTGCAAACTCCACACAGGCAGTACCCGGAACCGAACCCGAAACCCTGGAGCTGTGAGGCTGCGGTGCTAACCACTGCGCCACTGTGCCGCCCACCATTATCATTGGAGGGGAGGGTGGAGTGGACAGGAGAGAGGTGTTTAAGACGATGGTTTGCAGTAGAGAAAAGAAGCCGGGGTTATCTTCTCATTCCAGGATAACTGGTTTTAGCAGACAAGAGCAAGACCTGATAATGCTTTATTTGGTGCAGCTAGATCTGGCAGTGGATGGCTAAATCAGTTGTCTGCCATATCCTTTCAAGTTTGTGTCCCTTGAACTTAAGGGGATAGAGATGAGAGCCGTACCAGGGGAACGGCCAGGGTAAGAGAGTCATGATTTTATTGGGGACTAGGGCATCAAAGGTAGAGGTGAGGGTGCAATTGAGTAAATCAGTAGCTGTATAAATGTTGTGGTGAATGGAGGGTCAAAGGCTAGACAGTTGGGGTTTTGGAAGTGCAGTTGTAAATGAATTGGGGGTAGTTTTTTCCAGAGGCGGATACACAAGCAAGTAGGGTTGGTGTGAAAGGGGGATGTGGGTGGACAGTGATACAAGTAAGTGATCAGAGAGGCCCTATATGTCATTGATACAATGAGACGAGCAAGACCACATGAGATAGCAAAGTTAAGGGGGTGGGCCATGAATACGGGTTGGGAAGTTTTCATTGAGGGAGAGATTTAGGGAGAATAAGAGGACAGTGAACTCAGCGGCAGAAAGCATGATGAGTTGAGATGGAGGTTGAAATCACCGAGCAAGAGAAGTCACAACACATGTAAATGATCTCACTGATCTTTTTCCCCCACGCAGTACGGGTCATTAAACCTGGCTTTCTAGAAATTTTTCTTTGATCAGCTTAAGGAGGCCTCTTACCTCATGCCCATAGACCGTTCAAACGGACTGAAGCCGTTGACCTACATCCACATCATGAAGAACAGTCCCGACCGGAGAAAGAAACAATGGCCACATAAACATGAAGAAATATTATAATCGGGAACAAGACAAACCAGTGAATGTACGATAAGTAGTGAGGATAGTTGAGGATGGAAAAAATAGTGAAGAGGAAGTAGAGACAGAAGGGAACCTGGAAACATTTAGGTGGGGTGTCCCCTACATCTGCATCATGAATGGCCAAAGAGGTTTGTCCCTGCACACTTCCCCAAATTTTCTAGCAGTGTTGCTCTGCTCATCAGTTAGATAATTAAATACTGTGTCTAGCCTCCCTAAGATTTTTGTGTTAGCTAATTTCAGAGTCAGGGTTCAATCTAAGAATTTTCCAGGTTCCCTATTCCTCTAGTTTCTCTTCATTATTGTTTCCATCCTGGACTGTCCTCACCACCTGGCATAAATTCAGGTCAGTCCATGCTATTCTTTCTAAGTTGGGGTCTGCCTGCTGAGCTTCAAACAAGGAAGGTCTGCTGAACGCCTCTTTCCTGGCATACATTCACTGGTCAGTCCGTGCTACTCTTTGTAAGTTGGGATCTACCACTGGTTTGTCTTGTTCCCAATTATAATATTTCTTTAACATGTTTATGTGGCACAGCTGTTGTTTCTTTCTCCGGTTGGGGTGTTAATCAAATAATTGACCTCACTGATCTTTTTCCCCACCCAATACAGGCTACGAAACCTGGCTTTCAGGGGTTCGCCCTTAATGGCGACAGCACTAGGACCTAATCCCCTGGTTTAAATTTCCAAGCCTCAGCATGTCTGTCTGCCTTCTGAAAAAGAGTAATATCTGACTCGAAACCTCAACTCTTTCTCTCTCCACAGATGCTGCCAGGGCGGCACAGTAGTTAGCACCGCAGCCGCACAGCTCCAGCGACCCGGGTTCGGTTCTGGATACTCCTGTGCGGAGTTTGCAAGTTCTCCCGGTGCTCTGGTTTCCTCCCACATGCCAAAGACTTGCGGGTTGATAGGTAAATTGGTCAGTGTAAAAATTACCCTGAATGTAGGTAGGTGGTAGGAAAATTGAGGGAAGGTGGGGATGTGAGGGGGAAAAATAGGATTAATGTAGGATTAGTATAAATGGGTGGTTGCTGGTCGGCGCGGACTCGTTGGGCCGAAGGGCCTGTTTCGGTGCTTTATCTCTCTAAGACCTGCTGAGTATTTCCGGCACTTTGTGTTTTTATTTCAGATTTCCAGCATCTGCTGTATTTTGCTTTTATTTTAAAGGATGAGAAGTCGTTTGGTGCAGAGGCTGAGAGGGGAAAGCAGTGAAGATATCTTGGCAAGAAAATTTTTATTGTACTTGAGGGCGAGAACAAAGATTTTGAATGAGAGATGAGCGGCGTGGGAAAAGATGACATCCTGAAAGGGGAGAAAGCGCCAGAGGAGTACTGGGTCAGGTCACATTTGATAAGTACCAGACTGCCACCACAACAATCTTGATGAGGCAAGTGGTGGAAGATACAGCCAGAAGGGAACTTCAGTAAGGCCTGATTTAATTTCACATGTGCGCTGATGACACCCAGCTCTCGATTAAAATGCAAACCTGCCTCCTGGGAATGGATTGGCTGCCCACCCCTTGTCCTGCTTCAGTAAAACTAGTAAGTGGACAGATTGGGGTCAGGGTTCAGATTTTTAACATTTTAACATCTGACCCAAACCCAACCCAACAGTTTTTGTGCGCTAAAATCCAGCCTCTGACTCAGTGCCACATCAGATCAATCAATAATGTTTTGAGGATATAGTGCAAAATAGGGAAGGGGCGGGGGGAGGGCGTCTTAGACTATGAAGGATGACGAGCTATTTCAGCCAAACCTGTCAGGACGTTTCAGAAGGTGCTCTTTACTTATTGCAAATGGCATAACGAGTGAAGGACTATCAAATTTTAAAAACTTTTTTTGATGTAATTGAAACACTGGTTACAGCAGTTATAATTACTGTTTCACATTTCCCCTTGTAAAACAAATTTTCGATCCATTCACATCTGTGCAAACGTTCTTCAGACTGTAAAAATACTTCCTGTTACCAATTTATACTTTCATTCCCACCAGGCATCAATAGCAGATAGCCAGGGCTAAATAGCAATCAACAAAACTGAAGGACACAAGTAACATGAAAGCAGTTCGCAAATGCATGCAAATCAAACACTACACTTCCCAACATCAACTGCATCACTTAGCTTCTTTCTAATCTCACTCACACTCGCCATAAAAATTCACCATAATCAACTCAGTAACCATATTATATTATCTGAAATCCTTGATTAGATTATTGCCTTGTAATCAATTCGAGTTGAGATTACATATTCAAATCAGCGGATGTGCATGTAAATTACAATGCATTACCCTTCTGCTAAAGTGTCAGTTGAGAGTTTTTTTTAAAACAAGTTTCTCATGATGAGTTCATACAGAGATCAGTTTTAAGAGGACATAAGACATTCTGGGTTCAGTATATGTGCGTACCTTTCTTCATACAGAAATCTGAGTGTGGCTCAAACTGTGTTAGAGAAGGAATAATGACAAGAATGTGCATTAGACAGAGGAGTCTTATTGTGTGCACGTACACGCATACATTACTGACCTACAATTGGACTGCTGTCTTGTGGGCTCATTTTCCAATGCATATTAAAATGTGCATTCCTGGGTTTAAATCCCACTATAGCTTCAGGCCTTCCTATCTCTAACTTCCTCCAGACCTTCAACCCCACTTTTCTCAATTTACCCAAACTCTTCATTCCTGATTCCAACTTCCTGTCAATTCCCTTCTGTTCACTCCACCACTGGCAGAAGAATCTTCATTCAGCTTGACCCCACACTCCAAAATTCCCTTCATCTTCCTCCCTTCCTAACAAGACTCTATTTAGAATAGAACTCTGACCAAGCTTTTTTGGTCTTTCCTTCTTTGGCTCAGTGTCCATCTTTATCCCAACTAGAGTCATAGAAAGATACAGCACTGAAACCGGCCCTTTGGCCCACCAAGTCTGTGCCGACCAACAACCACCCATTTATACTAATCCTACATTAATCCCATATTCCCTACCACATCCCCACCATTCTCCTACCACCTACCTACACTAGGGGCAATTTACAATGGCCAATTTACCTATCAACCTGCAAGTCTTTGGCTGTGGGAGGAAACCGGAGCACCCGGCGGAAACCCACGCAGTCATAGGGAGAACTTGCAAACTCCGCAGAGGCAGTACCCAGAACCGAACCCAGGTTGCTGGAGCTGAGAGGCTGCAGTGCTAACCATTGCGCCACTGTGCCGCCCCAACTACTCTGCGATGGGACTGTGACAAAGGTAAACTTTCCCTCCTCATCCATCTCAACCTGTCTGTAGCCTTCGACACTTGCAAAGGTCTTCCTGCTCCCATACTATTACTTCTGGTGTCCCCCAAGCATCTATCCTTGGCACCCCTCCTATTTCTCATCTACATGCTGCCACTCGGCGATATAATCTGAAAGCATGATTTGCAAGTGGATGCTGACAACACTCAGCTCTACCTCACCATCACTTCTCTCGACTCCTCCACTGTTGTTAAATTATCAGACTGCTTATCCGACAACTGGTACTGGATGAGCAGACATTTCCTCCAATTAAATACTGGAAAAATTTCGGTCCCCGCTCCAAACTCCATTCTCTAGCGACCAACTCCAATCCTCTTCCTGGCAACAGTCTGAGATTAAGACAAAATTAAAAGCAAAAGACTATGGAAGCTGGGAATCTGAAAGAAAAACAAGAAATGCTGGAAACACTCAGCAGGTCTGGCAGCATCTGTGGAGAGAGAAGCAGAGTTAACGTTTCAGGTCAGTGACCCCTTCTTCGGAATCATACCTGACAATGTCCCAAACACTGCCATTACCATCCCCGGGCATGTCCTGTCCCACCAGCAGGACAGACCCAGCAGAGGTGGCGGCACAGTGGTATACAATAGGGAAGGAGCTGCCCTGGGAGTCCTCAACATCGAATTTGGACCCCATGAAGTCTCATGGCATCAGATCAAACATGGACAAGGAAACCTCCTGTTAATTAGAACCTACCTCAGCTGATGAGTCAGTACTCCTCCATGTTGAACACCACTTGGAGGAAGCACTGAGGGTGGCAAGGGCACAGAATGTACTCTGGGTGGGGAACTTCAATGTCCATCACCAAGTGGCTCGGTAGCACCACTACTGACCGAGGCGCTGTAGGTCATCTGCGGCAGCAGAATTGTCTCAAGCACAATCTGTAACCTCATGGCCCGGCATATCCCCCACTCTACCATTACCATCAAGCCAGGAGACCAACCCTGGTTCAATGAAGAGTGCAGGACGGCATGCCAGGAGCAGCAGGAGCAGCAAAATGAGTCGTCAACCTGCTGAAGCTACAACACAGGACTATCTGCGTGCCGAACTGCGTAAGCAGCATGCGATAAACAAAGCTAAGAGATCCCATAACCAATGGATCAGATGAAGCTCTGCAGTCCTGCCACGTCCAGCCGTGAATGGTGGTGGACAATTAAACAACTAACTGGAGGAGGTGGCTCCACAAATATCCCCATCCTCAATGATGGGGGAGCACATCAGTGCGAAAGATAAGGCTGAAGCATTTGCAACAATCTTCAGCCAGAAGTGCCGAGTTGATGATGCATCTCAGCCTCCTCCTGAAGTCCCCAGCATAAAAGATGCCAGACTTCAGCTAATTTGATTCACTCCGCGTGATATTAAGAAACGACTGAAGGCACTGGATACTGCAAAGGCTATGGGCCCAGACAATATTCCGGCAACCGTACTGAAGCCCTGTGCTCCAGAACTTGCTGCGCCCTGAGCCAAGCTGTTCCAGTGCAGCTACAACACTGGCATCTACCCTGCAGTGTGGAACATTGCTCAGGTATGTACTGTACACAAAAAGCAGGACAAGTCCAACCCGGCCAATTACCGCCCCATCAGCCTACTCTCAATCATCAGTAAAGTGATGGAAGGTGTCATCAACAGTGCCATCAGGCAGCACTTGCTTAGCAATAACCTGCTCAGTGACGTTCAGTTTGGGTTCCGCCAGGGCCATTCAGCTCCTGACCTCATTACAACTTTGGCTCAAACATGGACTAAAGAGAACTCAACAGGTGAGGTGAGAGTGACTGCCCGCGACATCAAGGCAGCATTTGACAGAGTATGGCATCAAGGAGCCCAAGCAAAAACTGAGGTCAATGGGAATCAGGGGGAAAACCCTCCACTGGCTGGAAGATGGTTGTGGTTGTTGGAGATCAATCATCTCAGCCCCAGGACATCACTGCAGGAGTTCCTCAGGGTAGTGTCCTAGGCCCAACCATCTTCAGCTGTTTCATCAATGACCTTCCTTCAATCATAAGGTCAGAAGTGGGGATGTTCGCTGATGATTGCACAATGTTCAGCACCATTTGCGACTCCTCAGATACTGAAGCAGTCCGTGTAGAAATGCAGCAAGACCTGTACAATATCCAGGCTTGGGCTGATAAGTGGCAAGTAACATTTGCGCCACACAAGTGCCAGACAATGACCATCTCCAACAAGAGAGAGTCTGACTATCTCCCCTTGACATTCAATGGCATTAACATCGCTGAATCCCCCACTATCAACATCCTAGGGGCTACCATTGACCAGAAACTGAACTGGAGTAGCTATATAAATACCGTGGCTACAAGAGCAGGTCAGAGGCTAGGAATCCTGCGGCGAGTAACTCACCTAACACTCCAAAGCCTGTCCACCATCTACAAGGCACAAGTCAGGAGTTTGATGGAATACTCTCCACTTGCCTGGATGGGTACAGCTCCAGCAACACTCAAGAAGCTCGACACCATCCAGGACAAAGCAGCCCGCTTGTTTGGCACCCCATGCACAAATATTCACTCCCTCCACCACCGATGCGCAGTGGCAGCAGTGTGTACCGTCTACAAGATTTACAGCAGCAACCCACCAAGGCTCTTTAGACAGCACCTTTCAAACCCGCAACTTCTACCACCTAGAAGGACAGGGGCAGCAAATGCCTGGGAACACCACCACCTGCAAGTTCCCCTCCAAGCCACACACTGTCCTGCCTTGGAACTATATCGCCATTCTTTCACCGTTGCTGGGTCAAAATCCTGGAACTCCCTTCCCAACGGCAGTGTGGGTGTACCTACCACACATGCAGCGGTTCAAGAAGGCAGCTCACCACCACCTTCTCAAGGGCAATAAATGCTGGCCTAGCCAGCGATGCACACTTCCCATGAATGAATAAAAATAAATCACACTGCTGACTTGATCAGCATTGGGGAGACGGGAGGTGAGTTACTCGCAAGTAAATGTTACTATGAAGTAACATTTGCACCATACAAGTGCTAGACAATGAACATTTCCAACAAGAGAGAATCTAACCATCTCCCTTTGATATTTAACATTATCAATGCAGAATCCCCCACCAACGTCCTGGGAGTTCCCAATGACAAGCCATATAAATACTATGGCTACAGGCGCACATCAGAGGCTGGGAATTCTGCAAAAGTAACTCACCACCTGACTCCCCAAAGTCTGTTCATCATCTACACAAGTCAGGAGTGCGATGGAATACTCTCCACTTGACTGGATGAGTGCAGCTCCAACAACAGTCAAGAAGCCCTAAGCAGTCCCTCCCCCCACCAGTGACGCACAGTGGCAGCAGTGTACAACATTCCAAGATGCATTTCAACAGCTTACCAAGGCTCCATCGACAGCACCTTCCAACCCTGTGACCTTGACCACCTAGAAGGAGGATCGCAGATGCATGGGGACGCTACCACCCTCAAATCATACACCATCCTAACTTGGAACTATATCACCGTTCCTTCACTGTTATTGAGTCAAAATCCTGGAACTCCCATCCTAACAGCACTGTTGGTGTACCTTCACCACACCAACTGCAGTGTTTCAAGGCGGCAGCTTACCACCGCCTTCTCAAGGGCAATTGGAGATGGATAATAAATGCTGGCCTTGCCAATGATGCCCACATGCCATTAATGAATAGAAGAAAGAGCTACTTTAAAACTTGTGTAATGAGAATCATGCAGTGCATTGTGCAAATTGTGATAAAATTCTAATCTAGTGTAATTGAATCCTGGTGAATACATAACCAGATTGGTGGGTTATGCTAGGATCAGGATTTCTGCATAATCAAAGTACATTGGGATGTTTGGGTTAATTGCCTGCTCAGGTCAAGAAAAAAACCCTACCCGAACCTGACAGAACCACATCAGACACGAGCCCGACCCAGCCCGAGTCCCTCCATTTTTACCCACGCCCGACCCAACCCTCGAATGTTCACTTTACCTACCTTCTGATTCCGAATCAGTTTCTTTTTAAACAACCTTCCAAGTCCAATTAATACTGTGTGTGTCTGACCCAGACCCGGCCCGACCCTGAAAGTTAGACTCAGAAGAGCAAGCCGACCCGAACCCGACGCAGGTCGGGTAGCAGGCCTTTAGTTTGGGTTGTCTGTGCTTATTGTGTGACTCCACTGTATTAGCACTGAGTGGTATTCTTCCTGGAGTTAGCATATAATTGTTCATCAGACTAGCCATCCAGCTATGAAATTTTAGATTCCTCTAATGCAGAATGCTAATTATTTCACACTTAAATCATCCTAAATCTATAATGGATTTACCTGTAGAGAGCATTGTCACATAAAATATCTGTGTGTTTGTGTTTTTAAACATGCTTTGTATTTCACATTCCATGTGATAAATTAATTTTTATGTCAGAGCAATTTTAATTTTCCTTTGAGGAAAAAATGCTTTAAGGGTTGAAAAATGTGCAGAGAAAGTTTCCACAGATTAGACAATAATTAGACACTAAAATAAAAGCAAAATACTGCGGATGCTGGAAATCGGAAATAAAAACAAGAAATGCTGGAACCACTCAGCAGGTCTGGCAGCATCTGTGAAAAGAGAAGCAGAGTTAACGTTTCGGGTCAGTGACCCTTCATCGGAACTGACAAATATTAGAAAAATCACAGGTTATAAGCAAGTGAGGTGGGGGTGGGGCAAGAGATAACAAGCCACATAGCTAACCAAAAAGTCACGGAGCAAAGGCAAATAATATGTTAATGGTGTGTTGAAAGACAAAGCATTAGTACAGATTAGGTGTTAATACACTGAATATTGAACAGCAAGTGCAAACCTGAAAAAAAAGTGGGTAAGCAAACTGAACAAGCTAAGATGAAATGAAATAAATGCAAAAAAAAATTGTAAAAAATGTAAAAAAGAATGTAAAAAAAAAAGGAAGAAAAAATAACTAAAAATGAAAGTAAAATGGGGGGCTGTCATGCTCTGAAATTACTGAACTCAATGTTCAGTCCGGCAGGCTGTAGTGTGCCTAATCAGTAGATGAGATGCTGTTCCTCAAGCTTGCGTTGATGTTCACTGGAACACTGCAGCAATCCCAGGACAGAGATCTGAGCATGAGAGCAGGGGGGAGTGTTGAAATGGCAAGCAACCGGAAGCTCAGGGTCCTGCTTGCGGACTGAGCGGAGATGTTCCGCAAAGCGGTCACCCAGTCTGCGCTTGGTCTCCCCAATGTAGAGACCACACTGTGAGCAGCGAATACAGTATACTGCATTGAAAGAAGTACAAGTAAATCGCTGCTTCACCTGAAAGGAGTGTTTGGGGCCTGGGATAGTGAGGAGAGAGGAGGTAAATGGGCAGGTATTACACCTCCTGCGATTGCAGGGGAAGGTGCCATGGGACGGGGACGAGGTGGTGGGGGTAATGGAGGAGTGGACCAGGGTGTCGCGGAGGGAACAATCTCTTCAGAATGCTGACAGGGGAGGGCAGGTGCTGCCAGACCTGCTGAGTGGTTCCAGCATTTCTTGTTTTTATTTTACAATAATTAGCTTTGTGCGTTTCACATCCCTGAGAAAAATGATTGCCAATGTATTTTGCAATATTAAATGTGCTCTGGTCTTCTAGCTGTTTTTCAGCAGCAGAGGCCTAAGCAAATTACATTGGGATCTGGCAGATTATATTTCTTATAAAATAATCAATATGCAGAGATGCATAACTAAGGCTGTATCTATTAGTCCTAATGGTAGACCAGAGAAGTGCCCAAATCCCCACTTCGACAGAATTGCAAAATACCCTCGTGAACTTAGCTAATCAACCTGAAGCCTATTTCGAACAAATTTAAAACTACATATTTCCTGGACTTTAGGAAATGAAGTGTGATTTATGTAAGATTCAATGCAAGGAGATGTTGATTGTGTGTTTGTACTTTTTAGACTTCTTTTTCCGCTATAGGAATTACTCTCTACTACCTAGTTTTGTCTGTTGAAAACTGTATTGGGAATTATAAGTCATGAAAAGAGGCCTAAATAGCAAATCTTTCCCAGTATTAGTTTTTGTTATTGTGACTAGTAATGCAGTACAGGAGAGTGGTGTTGTGATAAAGATTGGAAGTGTTAAAGGCACTATATAAATGCAAGTTTTTTTTTGCACTTTTTGCTGGAAGTCTTCCTATTCCTTCAACAACAGCAGTTTGCATTTATATGGCACCTTTAACGTAATAAAACATCCCAAGGCAGTTTACAGGACCATTATAAAACAAAGAATGACACATGAGCTACAAAAGGAGATATTAGGTCAGATGACCAAAAGCTTGGTCAAAGTAGTAGGTTTTATGGAGTGTCTTAAAGGAGGAAAGCGAGGTGGAGAGGCGGAGTGGTGTAGAGGGGGTAATCCAGAGCTTGGGGCTTAGGCTACTGAAGACGCAGCCACCAGTGGGAGCGATTAAAATCATGGATGCACAGGAGACCAGAATTAGAGGAGCGCAAATATCTCGGAGGGTTGTGGGGCTGGAGGAGATCACACAGATAGGGGTGAGGACATGAAGGGATTTGAAAACAAGTATGAGAATTTTAAAATCAAAATGTTGCTTGACCGGTAACCAATGTAGGTCAGCGAGCACAGGGGTGATAGGGATATGGGAATTGGTGCAAGTTAAGACACAGGCAGCAGAGTTCTCAAAGGCAATTAGGGATGGGCAATAAATGCTGGCCTGGCCAGTGACGCCCACATCCCATGAATGAATAAAAATAAAGCTGAGTGGTCCTGGCGGAACCCAAACTGAGCGTCACTGAGCAGGTTATTGCTAAGCAAGTGCCACTTGATCGCACTGTCGATGACACCTTCCATCACTTTATGGGTGATTGAGAGTAGACTGATGGGATGGCAATTGGCCGGGTTGGACTTGTCCTGCTTTTTGTGTACTGGACATACCTGGGCAATTTCCCAGATTGCCAGGTAGATGCCAGTGTTGTACCTGTACTAAAACAGTTTGGCGAGGGGCACAGCATGTTCAGGAGAACAGGTCTTCAGTACTATTGCCGGAATATTGTCAGGGCCCATGGCCTTTGCAGTATCCAGTGCCTTCAGTCGTTTCTTGATATCACGCACAGTAAATCTAATTGGCTGAAGACTGGCATCTGTGACGCTCGGGATTTCAGGAGGAGGCTGAGATGGATCATCAACTCGGCACTTCTGGCTGAAGATTGTTGCAAATGCTTTGCCATCTTTTGCACTGATGTGCTGGGCTCCCCCATCATTGAGAATGGGGATATTTATGGAGCCACCTCCTCCAGTTAGTTGAATACACTCCACTTGCCTGCATGAGTGCAGCTCCAACAACACTTAAGAAGCTCAACACCATCCAGGACAAAGCAGCCCATTTGATTAACACCCCATCCACCATCTTCAACATTCACTCCCTTAACCACTGACGCACAGTGGCAGCAGTGTGTACAATCTACAAGATACACTGCAGGAACTCACCAAGTCTCCTGAGACAGCACCTTCCAAACCCACAATCTCTACCACCTAGAAGGACAAGGGAAACAGATGCATGGGAACACCACCACCTTCAAGTTCCCCTCCAAGCCACACACCATCCTGAATTGGAACTATATCGTCCTTCCTTCACTGTCACTGGGTCAAAATCTTGGAACTCCCTTCCTAACAGCATTGTTGGTGTACCAACACCCTGAGGACTGCAGCTGTTCCAAGAAGGCAGCTCATCACCACCTTCTCAAGTGCAATTAGGGATGGGCAATAAATGCTGGCCTAGCCAGCGACGCACACATCCCCCGAATGAATAAAAGAAAATTCTGCTAAGGTGAGCACATATTTATTGAAAAGCTAGAGTGAGATTTAATTATGGTTCTTGAAGTCTTTGCATACTGCATTACACTGATGTACTCAAGGGACATGAAAATGAACCCACCAACCAAGGCTGCCTCTCAGTTTTGTTTTAAATGATTCCTTGGCAGATGGCTAATGCCAATCACCCTAAATCAAATAAGGACAACCAAGCAATCAATGAAGTATCTGGCCATGGGCATATTAAACAGAATAGGTTATACACTGTAAACTGAAGATAGAGACCCTCTGCCACAATTATCTTGGAACGATGCCAATGTATCGAACAGTAGCTATGCATTCCAATTCTCATCTTTACCCCTACCCACACAAGACCAGTCAATTTCTCAAAATATGTGGCACATGGACAGGTACATATACACCCACTGCAGCTTCAATTACTTAGATGATAGAGACAAAGATTGGCCCAACTTGTGGGCACATACCTTCTAAATTTAAAAGAAAAGCATGTTCAAAAGATACCCCTGAATAGGAATGATGTTTAAGGGAAAATTTTCAACACAGTGCTTCACATCTTTAAATTTATTTATCACCATTTCAGAAAGTTAGTCTAAAAACAAGCAGAGTGGGACAGGTAGGGACAGAGAGTTTAACGATAATAGTGCATTAGCAAATAAGGTTCATACAAATAATTGTAGCAAGAAAATAAAATTAAAGGCTGTTTATCTGATTGCACATAGCATTTACAACAAGACACATGAATCAGTGACACAAATAGAGATAAATGGTTTCAATCTAATCACCATTACAGAGATATGGTTACAAGGTGACCAAAGATTGGGAAATAAATATTCCAGGGTAGACAACATTTCAAAAAGACAGGTAGAATGGAAAAATAGTCCTGATAGTAAAGGATGACAAAATGACAGTACCAAAAAAGGATCTTGGTTCAGAAGATCAGTATAGGTGGAGATTAGGAATAAAAAGGGCCAGAAAATGCTGGTGCGAGTAGTTTATAGGCCCTCTTATAGTAGTTATACTGTTAGACAGAGCATTAAGCAAGAAATGCTTGTAACAAAGGCAATGTAATAATTGTGGGGGACTTTAAGCTTCACATAGACTGGACCAATCAAATTGGCAAAGGTACTTTGGAAGATGAGTTTGTAGAATGCCTTCACGACATACAAACATACAAATTAGCAGGAGTAGGCCACTCGGCCCCTGGAGCCTGCTCTGCCATTCAACAAGATCATGGGTGATCTAATTGTAACCTCAATTCCACATTCCTGCCTACCCCTGGTAACCTTTCACCCCCTTGCTTATCAAGAATTTATCTACAACTGCCTTAAAAATATTCAAAAACTTTGCTTCCACCACCTGTTGAGGAAGAGAGTTCCAAAGACTCAGGACTCAGAGAAAACAATTTCTCCTCCTCTGTCTTAAATGGGGGATCCCTTATTTTTAAAAATGACCCCTAGTTCGAGATTCTCCCACAAGAGGAAACATCCTTTCCACATCCACCTTGTCAAGACCCCTCAGTTTCCTGGAACAATACGTTGTGGAACCAACTAGGGATAAAGCTATTTTAGATCTAGCATTGTGCAATGAGGCAGGGTTAATTAGTAATCTCATAGTAAAAGACCCTCTGGGGAAAAGTGTTGAATACAGTTGAATTCCATATTAAGTTTGAATGAGACATACTCCAATCCCAAACAAGAATCTTAAACTTAAATAAAGCCAATGACACAGGTATGAGGGGAAAGCTGGTGAAGGTTCAATGGGTAAATAGACTAAAAGGTATGGTGTTAAGTAAACAGAGAGAAACATTTAAAGAAACAATTATAAATGTTCATCAAAAATACATTCCATTAAAAAAACAAAAACTCAGCAAGAAAGATCCATCCATGGAATACTAAGGAAGTTAAAGATAGTATTAGATTAATCAAAGAGACTTAAAATGTGTCAAAAGAATAGGAGTAAGCCTGAGGATTGGGAGTGTTTTAGAAACCAGCAAAGGACCAATAAAAATTTCATAAAAAGGGGAAAATGGAATATGAGAGTAAACTAGCCAGGAATATAAAAAGAGATTGTAAGAGATTTTACAAGTATATAAAAGGAGAGTAGCTAAACTAAACGATGGTCCCTTAGAGGCAGAGACGGAAGAAATTGAGAAATGAGGGAATGGCAGAGACATTGAACAAATATTTTATGTCTCTATTCACTGAAGACACAATTACATATCAGAAATAAAGAGTGACGAACTAAAGGTAGTTAATATCAGCCGAGAAAAATTATTGGAGAAATTTAAGGGATTAAAAGCTGACAAATTCCCAGGAACTTTAGAACCCTGGGGTTCTAAAAGAAGTAGCTGCAGAGATAGTCTTTGCACTGGCTATGATTTTTCAAAGTTCCCTCGATTCTAGAATGGTACAAGCGGATTGGAAGGTAGGAAATGTAACATCACTATTCAGGAAAAGAGGGAGATGATCCATTGTTGAATATATTTAAGGCTGAGATAAGACAAATTTTTGGTCTCTCGGGGAATCAAGGCATATGGGGAGCGGGCAGGAAAGTGGAGTTGAGGCCGAAGATCAGCCATGATCACACTAATGGCGAGCAGGCTAGAGGGGCCATATGGCCTACTCATGCTCCTATTTATGTTCTTATGTACTTTTAATCAAAAATTCTTCAAAAAGTTCATACCTTCTATGGTAAGAAAAGCATAGAAAAGACTATCCCAGCTCCTAAAATTAAAATGTATTAAAAATGACTCATGGGTAGACAGTTGGAATAAATTCTGTTAAATTTGACGTGCAAGTTGCCAGATGAATCAAAAGTTAAAATTTAGCTTTTATCCCAACTAGTTTTGAACATTTTCCTTCTCCAGCATATTAAACAAGATCATGGTACAACCTTGATCTTGATGTTCTATCTCATACATCTTTCTTTCTTTCTTTGGCCTCCTTGTCTCGAGAGACAATGGGTAAGCGCCTAGAGGTGGTCAGTGGTTTGTGGAGCAGCGCCTGGAGTGGCTATAAAGGCCAATTCTAGAGTGACAGACTCTTCCACAGGCGCTACAGATAAAATTGGTTGCCGGGACTGTTACACAGTTGGCTCTTTGCTTGCACTTCTGTCTTTTCTCCTGCCAACTACTAAGTCTCTTCGACTTGCCACTCTTTAGCCCCGCCTTTAGGGCTGTCCGCCAGCTCTGGCGATCACTGGCAACGGACTCCCACGACTTGCGGTCAATGTCACAGGACTTCATGTCACGTTTGCAGACATCTTTAAAGCGGAGACATGGACGGCCGGTGGGTCTGATACCAGTGACGAGCTCGCTGTACAATGCGTCCTTGGGGGATCCTGCCATCTTCCATGCGGCACACAAGGCCAAGCCATCTCAAGCGCCGCTGGCTCAGTAGGGTGTATATGCTGAGGATGTTGGCCACCTCGAGGACTTCTGCATTGGAGATACGCTCCTGCCACCTGATGCCAGGGATCCTCTGGAGGCAGCGAAGATGGAATGAGTTGAGATGTCGCTCTTGGCTGACATACGTTGTCCAGCCCTTGCTGGCGTAGAGCAAGGTACTGAGGAAACTGAGGATTGGCAGGCTGTTACTAGAGGGGTGCTGCAAGGATCAGTGCTAGAGCCTCAGCTTTTTACAATCTGTGTTAATGAATTAGATGAAGGGACTGAGTGTTGTGTATTCAAGTTTGCTGATACAAATCTAGGTGGGAAAGTAAGCTATGACAAAGACACAAACCGTCTGCAAAGAGATATAGACAGGTTAAGCAATTGGGCAAGAAGGTGGCAGGTAGAGTATAATTCACTTTGGCAGTAAGAATAGAAAAACAATATCTTTTAAATAATGAGAAACTATGAAATGTTAAAATTCAGAGGGATCTGGGAGTCCTTGTACACGAACACAGAAAGTTAACATACTGATACAGCAAACAATTAGGAAGGCAGATAAGTTGGACTTTAAAGCAAGGGGGTTCAAGTACAAGAGTAAGGAAGTCTTGCTGCAATTGTGCAGGGCTTTGGTGAGACCACACCTGGGATAATCTGCACAGTTTTGATCTCCGCACCTAAGGAAGGATATACTTGCCTTAGAGAAGGTGCAGTCAATGTTCACTAGGTTGAATCCTGGGGTGAGAGGGTTGTCCTATGAGAAGAGATTGAATAGAATGCAGCTATACTCTCAGGAGTTTAGAAGAATGAGAGGTGATTTCATTGGAACATGTAATATTATGAGAGGAACAAGAGTAAAATGCTGTGGTTCTGGAAGTACTCAACAGGTCGAGCAGTTTACGTTTCGGGTCGATTCTGAGAGAACTTTACAGTGTACCAGGATGTTGCCTGGTCTGGAGGGCATTAGCTATGAGGAGAGGTTGGAAAAACTCGGATTGTTTTCACTGGAACGACGGAGGTGGAGGGGCGACATGATAAATGTTTACTAAGTTATGAGCGGCATGGACAGAGTGGATAGTCAGAAGCTTTTTCCCAGGGTGGAAGAGTCAGTTACTAGGGGACATAGGTTTAAGGTGAGAGGGGCAAAGTTTAGAGGGGATGCGTGAGGCAAGTTTTTGTACACAGAGGGTGGCGAGTGTCTGGAACTTGTTGCCAGGGGAGGTGGTGGAAGCAGATACGATAGCGACGTTTAAGAGACATCTTGACAAATACATGACTAGGAAGGGAATAGAGGGATATGGACCCCGGAAGTGCAGAAGGTGTTAGCATAGGCAGGCATCAAGATCGGAGCAGGCTTGGAGGGCCAAATGGCCTGATCCTGTGCTGTACTGTTCTTTGTAGATGCTGAGAGGCTGCTTCCCTTGGCTGGAGAGTCTAAGAGTGGGTGGCATATTCTCAGGGTAAGAGGTTGGCCATTTTGGACTGAGATGTAGACGAGTTTCTTCACACAGAGGGTTGTGAATCTTTGACATTTACCATCCCAGACGGTTGTGGATGCTCAGTCATGGTGTATATTCAAGGCTGATATTGACTAATTTTTGGACTTAAGAGAATCAAGGGATATGGAGAGCAGGCAGGAATGTGAAGCTGAAATTGAGGATCAGTCATTATCTTTATTAGTCAGCGGAGCAGGCTTAAGGGGTCACATGGCCTATTCCATCTATTTCTTACATTGTTATTGATAAAATGGCATCAAGCTCTAGAAGTAAAAGGCAGCAGTATCATCTGTAAACTAGAACAGGACCAAAAAAACTGTCATGGTTATATTTTATAAAAATAATGCTTGCAGATGATATAACGTTTAATTGTAAAATTTTACTAAAAATAACATCAACAGTCAAAACATTATACAAAGCAGAAACAACGGGGTCAACATTAAATGACAAGGAAAGTCTCGAGTTTCAGCATTCCTGTTGTACAATTCTTGTAAACCAGTTCATGACTTAATCAATGAACTCATCCAGGGTGATAACTAACTTCATCCCAAGCAGCTACACAAACTACAAAAATCTTGCTCAAAAAAAAATCATTCATGTTTACGCATACAGAAGTGTGACCATGAAAAATTATGTACTAAATCTGAAGAGTTATAAAAATTGACTTAACCTTTTTAAAAACTGGACAATGCTGCTAAAAATGGCTGCCGAAGGTAAACAACTTGGCCTTTGTGCCTTCAAACTGTCTGACAGGGATAAAGGAATACCTTTTGAGCTGGGAGGAATCAATTACACCCATTCTGAAACATTCCTGAATTGAACGGGTTCTTTTGAAACAAAGGAGGCATAAAGTGGAAACATCATAATCGGATTCTCATCCTGACCCATCAAGAGACACTTTTGAATTGAATGGGTTCTGCTGAGACAAAGAAGGTGTGAAGTAGCCACATCCTAGGCCATTGCTGGTCACCACAGGGAGGGAGATCCACATCTCCCAACAGAGACAAGGTTGTGAAACCATTTTTGACCTTAAAGGTAGCTCCCTGAAGAGAGAAAGGGAGACACCCAGAAAGAAGCCTCACCAAGAAGCTTGTTTCCAACTAAGGGGCTGGGTGAAATACAGGAAGCCAGAAGGAAAGCACCCTGCTGTAGAATTCTACATCCTTATTGATGCAGCAGTGAATTAGAAGTGATCCACTGTCTTCAATTGAAGTTTCAACCAAGAGAGAAACCTACAAACACCTCAGGCCTGCAATTTAGAATAAAAGCAAAATACTGCGGATGCTGGAAATCTGAAATAAAAACAAAAATTGAGTTCCGAAGAAGGGTCACTGACCCGAAACGTTAACTCTGCTTCTCTTTCCACAGATGCTGCCAGACCTGATGAGTGATTCCAGCATTTCTTGTTTTTATCTGCAAGTTAGAACTTGACTTCCAAGAGAATTCAACAGGTTTACCATGACCCCCGAAACCCACCCCACTTAAAACCACTTACCCCTTTTCCTCTCTGTCTGTGTGTGCATGTGTGCGCGAGTGGATGCAGTTGCAACAATTTCAGGATAAGGTGTATTGATCAATAAATAAGTGACTTTGTTTTAAACCTACAAGAAAACTTGTTGCTGTTTATTTGACAAAAAAAACCACATAGGGGTTAAACCCTAATAATAAAAATCACTTGCTGTGGTCAGGTGGGAGTTGAACAGTGGAAACCACCCAAACCCCTCACCACTTGGCCATAACACATGCAACACTGATCAGTATGCTGGCCAGCTAATAAGGTGCTATTATCTTCTCTTTCCATTCATGTCCCAGCATACTGTTAAGCACATTATACTCCTATCACTCTAAAGTTCTATTTACTATTTTTAACCCCTCCACAAACTTACTGACATGACAGATCTACCTAGAATAACACAACTCATACTGGATGACTGAACAAAAGGCTCCGGATCCACATTTTCACTTGTCCATAACAACCTCAAACTCATTAAGATATTAAGTGTTCCTCAGTCAAAAATGCTGTGCCACTCCAGGTCAGAATACACAGGTAGATCATCAGATGGGCTGAAGAAGTTCTGATAAAAGGTCACAGACCTGAAACATTAGTCGGGATTTCATGTTGGGCGGACAGGAACCGGCCACTGACTGAGAAGTCCGTGGCGAACCCGTTTCCACCTCGCCTGGGCATCCGACCCACATTTTACGGGTCCCCAGGCTTTAATTGTTCCGAGGCGGGACCAGGTCAAGATCTGACGGGTCTGCCCATTCCAGGATTGACTTCCTGTTGGCGTCCCATGCGGTCACGGTCAGATCCACCGACGTCAAGCCGGTGTTCTTCTCTGACCATTGTCTCTTACTGGCCCACTGTCACTTACAGGACAACCAGCGGGTTAGCAGGGGGTCATGGAAGCTCAAAGCTACACAGCTATCCCCAGAGAACAGTGAGGAACTCAAAAAGGGTTACAAAGGTTGGAGAACCATGAAACCCCTCTTTGTTTCCCACAGCGAACTGGAGACTCAATCAAGGAGATCAAGAAGTTCTTTATCTCCAAAAGGTGTTCAGAGGGCGAGATAAAGACAGAGGGAAATGTCCCAACTCCAGAAAAGAATGCAAAATTTGCTCCGGCTGCAGTCAATGGGGGTCAAGGTCAAGGAGGATCTCCAAGAGGTGAAGAGCCAGCAGGCTTTGGTCTTTGCCACAGAGGCCTCCAAGATCATCTTCCGGTCTAAAGTCCGCTCTGTTGCGCAGGATGATATATGCTCGCGTTTCTTCTTCCAAAAAGTACACAGGGAGAGTTTGGTGATCAGCAGCCTGAAGGAAGAGGATGGCTCGCTAACGTCTTCGCAGTCCGACGTGCTAAGGACCAGCAAATCCTTTTATGCTGGGCTGTACAATGTGAAGCCCACTGACAGCACGGCCTCCCAGTCCTTCCTGTCATATATGACGAAGGTCTTAGATGACAGCAGGAGGGAGACACTAGACAAACCGCTAAATCTGGATGAGCTGACAAACGCCATCAGGTCCTTCAAGACGAGTAAAACTCCTGGAAGCGACGGCTTGCCGGTTGAGTTGTATTTAGCTCTGTGGGACTGGATCGACCCAGACCTGCTGGAAGTATACGAGAGTATGCTTCTGGCCGGCAGCATGTCAGAATCCATGAGGAAAGGCATCATCACCCTCAACTACAAGAAAGGGGAAGAGGGCAGAAATCAGAAATTGGCAACCCATCTCACTGCTTAATATTGACTACAAGATTCCGTCCAAAGTCATCGCCAGTCGGGTCAAGTCTGCTCTGGAGTTGGTGATCCACCCTGATCAGACCTATACTGTGCCTGGCAGGAAGATCTCTTATAGTCTCGCGCTACTCAGGGATACGATCACCTATGTACGGGACAGGAGGGTGGACACCTGCCTCATCAGCTTGGACCAGGAAAAGGCTTTTGACAGGATATCGCATATCTACATGATGGACGTGCTCTCCAAAATGGGGTTTGGGGAGGGAATCCACAACTGGATCCAACTACTCTATACAAGCATCAGTAGCACAGACTCAATCAATGGGTGGGACTCAGTTTCCCGATCCAATCTGGAGTCAGACAGGGCTGTCCTCTCTCCCCTGTCTTGTTTGTTTGCTGTATCGAACCTTTTGCTGAGTCCATTAGGAAGGATGCGGGCATAAGAGGGGTGACAATCCCAGGCAGCGGAGGCACTCAGGTCGAAGCCTCCCTGTACATGGATGACGTCGCCATCTTCTGCTCGGATCCACTGTCCGTTCCCAGACTGATGAGCATCTGCGACCAGTTCGAACTGGCCTCGGAAGCCAATGTTAACCACGGCAAGAATGAGGCCATGTTCTTTGGGAACTGGGCCGACCAATCCTTTGTCCCATTCCCCGTCAGACTACCTGAAGGTGCTGGGGATATGGTTTGGAAGGGCCAGGGCGTGGGCCAAAACCTGGAAGGAGCAAGTAGCCAGGGCACACCATAAACTGAGCATGTGGGAGCAGCGATCTCTCTCCATTGAGAGTAAGAACCCAGTCATCAGGTGCGAAGCTGATGCTGTGTGGTGCAGGTCTGGCCCATAACCCCACTCCTGCGCCGTGGCAATCACCCGAGCCATTTTTCACTTTATCTGGAGATCCGAAATGGACTGGGTCCAGAGGGACACAATGTTCAAACCTCTGAATAAGGGCGGGAAAACGTACCCAACATCACCCTCATCCTGATGATCACCTTGGTGTGCAGCTGCATCAAGCTGTGCATAGAGCCCCAGTACACAAACACCAAGTATCATTACGTATCTGTCCCCAGTGTTGCAAAGGATGGGTCTGGTCACATTGCTGCGCAACGCTCCATCCAGTTGGACCGTACCGTACCACCTATCCTTAGTGGAAAAGATTCTGCGGAAAAACACCTTTGACCACCAATCCATCAGGCACAGAATGTCCTCAAGGCCTACGGGAAAAGGAGATTGTGGATCCTGTCGGATGGTTCCCCGAACAGACTGCCAAAGTCATTTGGCAGAATGCCTCATCACTAGCACTTTCAAACAAGCACCAAGACGTAGCTTGGCTGGTAGTGCGAAGGGCCCTCCCAGTCAGCTCCTTCCTGCATGCCTGGAGTCTCACCCCCTCCGCACGCTGCCCTCCAGGTGGCTGTAGTGGGGAAGAGACGGTTGCCCACCTGCTTCTGGAATCTGTCTTTGCAAAGCAGGTGTGGAAAGAGATGCAGCGGTTTTTGTTGAGGTTCATCCCAAGCAGCTCTTGAACACAGGAATCTGCGCTCTGCGGGCTGTTCCCAGGGATGCGCACAGAGATAAACATCAACTGTTGCTGGAGAACCATCAATTCGGTGAAAGACGCTCTTTGGTCTGCCCAAATCTTGCTGCTCTTCCAGCGCAAAAAGTTGTCCACGACCGAGTGTTGCAGCCTAGCACATTCCAAGATCCAGGACTACGTGCTGAGGGACGCATTAAAGCTTGGGGCAGCCACTGCAAAGGTTCATTGGGGAAAGACCACTGTGTAAGGTCCTCCCGCCCCAGTGAATTGAGGGGCTGGACCCATGGGAAACCCCCTGGAGCTGTATGCACCAAATATGGGTTTGCTGTAAAATGTACATGGCATGTAAAATGGAATGGAAGGGTTGTGAGGCAACTCACTCCTGTATTGAAGAAAACTGATGTCCTTTGCACTTTTTGGAAGGTCAACTTGGTGCTGTTTTGAACTGTGTCGTAATTTTTTTTTTTTAATACAGGTTTTTATGAATAAAGTATATTTTTGAGGATAAAAAGGGACTTCCACCCACTCGAAGGAAGTCCTGCCTCAATGCCAATCAGCGGGCCAGCAGCTCTTAGTCCCAGCAGTACCGAGAGCAGTGGCCACTGCTGGGACTGCAGCCCATCCAAAGACATGGAGCCAGGATGACGGGTAGGTTTTGGTTGCCTCGCTTGGGTTATTCGTTCAGGCCCCGGCAAGGCAAGGGTGGTCAGTTGCGGGGGGAAGGGGGGGCAGCGGGGACAGCCCTCCACTGAGCACCTTGTGCCCGATGAGCAGGCCCCCACCCCCCACCCCCAGGACGATCACAGCCACATGGTTTTCACAAGCAGTTTTTCCCGGCTCCAGGACATCCGCTTGTCCACAATCCCTCTACCAATGGGAACAGATTTTCTCTATCTAGCCTGTCCGCACCACTCATGATTTTGAACACTTCAATCAAATCTCCTCTCAACCTTTTCTTCAAAGAAAACAGTCCCAACTTCTCCAATCTATCCACGTAACTCAAATTCCTCAAACCGGGAACCATTCTCATGAACCTTTTCTGCACTCTTTCCAATGCATTCACATCTTTCCTAAAATGTAGCGCCAAGAACTAGACACAATACTCCAGTTGAGGCCGAACCAGTGTTCTCTACACATTTAACATAACTTCCTTGCTTTTCTACTCTATGCCCCGACTGATAAAGCCTAGGATGCTGTATGCTCTATTAACCATGCTCTCAACCTGTCCTGCCACCTTCAATGATTTGTGCACATATACACTCTGCTCTTGCACCCCCTTTAGAATTGCACCCTTCATTTTATATTGCTTCTCTGTGTTCTTCCTACCAAAATTGATCACTTCACACTTCTCAGCATTAAATTTTATCTGCCACTTGTCTGCCAATTCCACCAACCTGTCTATGTCCTTTTGCTTGGGGAACTCCACTACAAACCTTCCTCCAGTCTGAAAAACATCCATTAACCACTACTCTCTGTTTCCTATCAGCCAGCCAATTTCGTATCCATGTTGTTCCTGTCCCTTTTATTCCATGAGCTGAAACTTCGCTCACAAGTATGTTATGTGGCACTTTATCAAATGCTTTTTGGAAGTCTATGTATGCAACAACAGTATTGCTCTGATCAACCTTCTATGTTACATCAAAAGAATCCAGCAAGTTAGTTAAACAATGTTTGCTTTATGAAAGTATATAAATGTATTATGCATCAACTATACTAAATCTTCAGCCAGAAGTGCCAAGTGGATGATCCATCTCGGCCTCATCCTGAAGTCCCCAGCATCACAGATGCCAGTCTTCAGCCAATTCGATTCACTCCACGAGATATCAAGCAACAGCTGAAGGCACTGGACACTGCAAAGGCTATGGGCCCAGAGAACATTCCAGCAATTGTTTTGAAGACCTGTGCTCCAGAACTTGCCATGCCCCTAACCAAGCTGTTCCAGTACAGCTGCCACCACAGGCATCTACCCAGCAACGTGGAAAATTACCCAGGTATGTCCTGTACACAAAAAGCAGGACAAGTCCAACCCAGCCAATTACCGCCCCATCAGCCTACTCTCAATAATCAGTAAAGTGATGGAAGATGTTGTTGATAGTGCCATCAAGCGGCACTTGCTTAGCAATAACCTGCTCAGTGATGCTCAGTTTGGGTTCCGCCAGGGCCACTCAGCTCGATATTACAGCCTTGGTTCAAACATGGCAAAAGAGCTCAACTCAAGAGTGACTGCCCTTGACATCAAGGCAGCATTTGACCGAGTATGGCATCAAGGAGCCCGAGCAAGACTGGAGTCAATGGTAATTGGGGGGAAAACTCTCCGCTGGTTGGAATCATACCTAGCGCAAAGGAAGATGGTTGTGGTTGTTCGAGGTCAATCATCTGAGCTCCAGGACATCACTGCAGGAGCTCCTTAGGGTAGTGTCCTAGGACCAACCATCTTCAGCTGCTTCATCAATGATGTTCACTGATGATTGCACAATGTTCAGCACCATTCGCAACTCCTCAGACACTGAAGCAGTCAGTGTAGAAATGCAGCAAGACCTGGACAACATCCAGGCTTGGGCTGATAAGTGGCAAGTAACATTCACGCCACACAAGTGCCAGGCAATGACCATCTCCAACAAGAGAGACTCTAACCACCTCCCCTTGAAATTCAATGACATTACCATCACTGAATCCCCCAATACGAACATTGACCAGAAACTGAACTGGAGAGGTCAGAGGCTAGGAATCCAGTGACGAGTAACTCACCTCCTGACTCCCCAAAGCCTGTCCACCATCTACAAGGTACAAGTCAGGAGTGTGAAAGAATACACTCCACTTGCCTGGATGGGTGCAGCTCCAACAACACTCAAGAAGCTCGACACCATCCAGGACAAAGCAGCCCGCTTGATTGGCACCCCATCTACAAACATTCACTCCCTCCACCACCGACGCACAGCTGCAGCAGTGTGTACCATCAACATAACGCACTGCAGCAACGCACCAAGGCTCCTTAGACAAGACATCCCAAACCCATGATGTCAAGCACATAAAAAGACAAGGACAGCAGATGCATGGGAACACCACCACCTGCACAAGCCACATAGCACTGTATTGCCATTTCTTCACTGTCGCTGGGTCAAAATCCTGGAACTCCCTCTCTAACAGCACTGTGGTTGTACCTACCCCACATGGACGGCAGCGGTTAATGAAGGCATCTCACCACCTTCTCAAGGGCAATTAGAGATGGGCAATAAACACTGGCCTAGTCAGCGATGCCCACATCCCATGAATGAATTAAAAAAATGGAAAACCTGAACATGAGAACTACTTCAAAATTATCAATTCCTCAGAGCAAGCCTCCCAACTTTAACAAAACAAACTCCACTTTGAGAGGCAGGGATTAATCAGGGATAGTCGGCATGGCTTTGTCAGGGGAAGATCGTATCTAACAAATTTGATTGAATTTTTCGAGGATGCGACTAGGTGTGAAGATGAGGGTAAAGCAGTAGATGCAGTCTACATGGAATTCAGTAAGGCTTTTATTAGTAGGGGGATCGGGTTTCGGAGCCACGAGGTCATGCTGCAGCTGTACAAAACTCTGGTGAGACCGCACCTGGAGTATTGCGTGCAGTTCTGGTCACCGCATTATAGGAAGGATGTGGAAGCTATGGAAAGGGTGCAGAGGAGATTTACTAGGATGTTGCCTGGTATGGAGGGAAGGTCTTACGAGGAAAGGCTGAGGGACTTGAGGTTGTTTTCGTTGGAGAGGAGGAGGAGGAGAGGTGACTTAATAGAGACATATAAGATAATCAGAGGGTTAGATAGGGTGGATAGTGAGCGTCTTTTTCCTCGGATGGTGATGGCAAACACGAGGGGACATAGCTTTAAGTTGAGGGGTGATAGATATAGGACAGATGTCAGAGGTAGTTTCTTTACTCAGAGAGTAGTAGGGGCGTGGAACGCCCTGCCTGCAACAGTAGTAGACTCGCCAACTTTAAGGGCATTTAAGTGGTCATTGGATAGACATATGGATGAAAATGGAATAGTGTAGGTCAGATGGTTTCACAGGTCGGTGCAACATCGAGGGCCGAAGGGCCTGTACTGCGCTGTAATGTTCTAATTCTAATAAGGTCCTGCATGGGGGATTGGTCAAGAAGGCAAAGCCCATGGGATCCAGGGCAATTTGGAAAATTGGATCCAAAATTGGCTTAGTGGCAGGAGGCAGAAGGTGATGGTCGAGGGTTGTTTATTCAAGTGGAAGCCTGTGACCAGTGGTGTACTGCAGGGATCGTGCTGGGACTCTTACTGTTTGTAGTGTACATTAATGATTTAGTCGTGAATATAGAAGGTATGATCAGTAAGTTCACAGATGACACAAAAAGTGGTGGTGTCCTAAATAGTGAGCAGGAAAGTCTTAGATTACAGGACGATACAGATGGGCTGGTAAGATGGGCAGAGCAGTGGCAAATGGTATTTAATCCTGAGAAGTATGAGGTGATGTATTTTGGGAGGACTAACAATGGATAGTAGGACCCTGGGAAGTATAGAGGGTCAGAGGGACCTTGGTGTACTAGTCCATAGATCACTGAAGGCAGCAGCACGGATAGATAAGGTGGTTAGAAAGGCATATGGGATACTTGCCTTTATTAGCCGAGGCATAGAATATAAGAGCAGGGAGGTTATGATGGAGCTGTATAAAACCCTAGTTAGGCCACAGCTGGAGCTCGGTATACAGTTCTGGTCGCCACACTAAAGGAAGGACGTGATTGCACTGGAGAGGATGCAGAGGAGATTCACCAGATGTTGCCTGGGCTGGAGCATTTCAGCTATGAAGAGAAACTGGATAGGCTAGGATTGTTTTCCTTAGAGCAGAGAAGGCTAAGGGGGACCTGAATGAGATATACAAAATTATAAGGGGCATAGATAGGACAAAACTTTTTCCCTTAGCAGAGGGGGTCAATAACCAGGGGGCATAGATTTAAGGTAAAGGGCAGGAAGTTTAGAGAGGACTTGAGGAAAGATTTTTTCACCCAGAGGATGGTTGGAATCTGGAACACACTGCCTGAAGAGGTAGCAGAGGCAGGAACCATCACAATATTTAATAAGTATTTAGATGAGCACTTGAAACACCATAACATACAAGGCTACGGGCCAAGTGCTAGAAAATGGGATTAGAATAGACAGGTGCTTAATGGCTGGCACAGACACGATGGGTCGAAAGGCCTTTCTTTGCTGTGCTGTATAACTATGACTCTATGTGCCAGACTCTGCTCTGCAGTTATGTATTAAAGCAGGACATAGCAGTCAATACAAATCATTAGCATTACTGCATTGTTAAACTGGTTACTGATTTGAGTAGATAAGATTTCAGCATTTTTTCCCTCACAGCTTACTGGAGATGCAAAATAAGACTCAGTTCAGCTTGTCAAAACTCTCATCAGCAGCACAGTTGAAGTCATAACATTATTTTTAAAAAGCTCCAGATTTTATCTACTCACATTCAGATTTATCAGCAAGCACTTAAAGTTCTGAAATAAAAACAAAAAGTGCTGGAAAAACTCAGCAGGTCTGGCAGCATCTGTGGAGAGAGAAGCAGAGTTAACGTTTCAGGCCGGTGACCCTTCTTCAGAACTGGCAGGTATAAGAAATGTTAAAGATTTTAAGCAAGTAAAGCGGGGGTGGGGCAAGAGATAACATAAGAGGTGTTGATAGGACAAGGTCACAGAATAGCTGACCAGAAGGTCATGGAGCAAAGACAAACAATGTGTTAAGGGTGCGCTGAAAGACAAAGCATTAGTACAGATAGGGTATTAATGGACTGAAAACTGAACAGCCACAAGCACAAACATGAAAAAAAACATTTCAACACCCACCCCCCCCTCATGCTCACATCTCTGTCCTGGGACTGCTGCAGTGTTCCAGTGAACATCAAGCTCGACGAACAGCATCTCATTTACCGATGAGGCACGCTACAGCCTACCAGACTGAACATTGAGTTCAATCATTTCAGAGCATGACGGGCCCCCCATTTTACTTTTATTTTTAGTTATTTTTTCTTTTTCTTTTATTTTTTGTGTTTATTTTATTTTAGTTTGTTCAGTTTGTTTCTACTGTGCCTACCCACTGTTTTTTTCATGTTTGTGCTTATGGCTGTTCAGTTTTCAGTCCACTAACACCTTATCTGTACTAATGCTTTGTCTTTCAGCACACCATGAACATATTGTTTGCCTTCGCTCAATGATCTTCTGGTCAGCTATTCTGCGACCTGGTCCTATCAACACCTTCTCTTTTGTTATCTCTTGCCCCACCCCCGCTTTACTTGCTTAAATCTTTTAATACACTTACCTGAGCAAGGGTGGCACAGGGATTAGACACTGAACATCTACGCTGTCCCCATCAAACACTCCCAGGACAGGTACAGCACGGGGGTTAGATACAGAGTGGGGCTCCCTCTGCACAGTCCCCATCAAACACTCCCGGGCCAGGTACAGCAAGGGGGTTAGATACAGAGTAAAGTTCATTTTTTTAAAAAGGGGCGGCGCAGTGGTTAGCACCGCAGCCTCACAGCTCCAGTGACCCGGGTTTGGTTCTGGGTACTGCCTATGCGGAGTTTGCAAGTTCTCCCTGTGACCGCGTGGGTTTCCTCCGGGTGCTCCGGTTTCCTCCTACATGCCAAAGACTTGCGGGTTGACAGGTAAATTGGCCATTGTAAAAATTGTCCCTAGTGTAGGTAGGTGGTCGGAGAATTGAGGAAAGGTGGGGATGGGAGAGGAAAAATGGGATTAATGTAGGATTGGTATAAATGGGTGGTTGATAGTCAGCACGGACTCGGTGGGCCGAAGGGCCTGTTTCGGTGCTGTATCTCTTTACGACTCTACATTTCTTATATCTGCCAGTTCTGAAGAAGGGTCACTGACCTAAAACGTTAACTCTGCTTCTCTCTCCACAGATGCTGCCAGACCTGCTGAATTTTTCCAGCACTTTATGTTTTTCAGATTTCCAGCATCCGCAGTATTTTGCTTTTACTTAAAATTCCGACATCAGCCAAAAAGAATTTTCAAACCCAAGTATTTCCTCCACTCTTGGACAGCCCCGTCGTAACATTTTATATAATGTAAACTGAGTTAACAGGAATCGGGGGGGAGGCTTTCCATGGCTGGAGTCAATACCTATTACAAAGGAAGGCGGTTATGTTTGTTGGGGCCAATCATCTTTGATCCAGGACATCGCTCTAGGAGTCTGTCAGGTCAGTGCCCTAGACCCAACCATATTCAGCTGCTTCATCAATAATTCGCACCACACAAGACCAAATGGCAAATAACATTCATGTCACACAAGTGCCAAACAATAACCATCTCCAACAAAAAAGTGTGGAACAACCTACCCTTGATATTCAATGACATTATCATCACTGAATCTTTCACTATCAATATCCTGGGGGTTACCAATAACTAGAAACTTAACTGGACCAGCCATATAAATACTGTGGCTACAACAGTAGGTCAGAGGCTGGGAGTTCTACAGCGAGTAACTCACTTCCTGACTCCCCAAAGTCCTTGCACCATCTTTAAGGCACAAGTCAGGAGTGTGATGGAATGTTCTCTATTTACCTGGATGAGTACGGCTCCAACAACAGTCAAAAAGCTCACCACCACCCAGGGCAAAGCAACCCCGCTTGACTGGCGCCCCAGCCACCACCTTAAACATACACTCCCTCCAACCACTAGCATACCATGACTGCAGAATGTACTATCTACAAGATGCGTTGCACCAACTCGCCAAGCTTCTTTGGCTGTGCCTTCCAAACCTGCGGCCTCGAGAAGAGGTAGGGCATCAGTCGATGAGAACTCCACCACCTGCAAGTTCCCCTCCAAGTCACAAACCATCCTGACTTGGAAATACATCTTTGTTCCTTCAAAATCCTGGAACTTCCAAACTAGCAGTACTGGTGGAGGACCTTTGCCACACTAACTGCAACAGTTCACTAAGGCGACTTGCCACCACCTTCGCAAGGGCAATTAGGGATAGACAATAAAAGTTGGGCCTGCCAGTGATGTCCACATCCACTGAGCATATAAATAAAAATCCTCAATGTATCAGCATTTTAACAAGGATTACTTGCATTATATTTTCTAATTTTAGAATTACTTAACTGCTACATTGACCCACAGCAGGCTCTTCTCCCAGCCACCCCAGAGGAAATCACAAATGATAAAGCAAAACTTCAGAAATGAATGACCTTCCCAAGATTACCTGGACACCCTTTCCTAAAGTACACACACTCGCTGCTACTGAGCAACTTTGATAAGAAACCAAACAGGCAGTGAAAACCAAAAATATTTTGAGTTGGTAAATCTCCAGCAGTTTTCCCTTACAACATTGTGTGCTATCACACAGAACATGGATAAGCTGTGTGTTTGAGAGAGAGTCAGGCCAAAAACATTGCTTTTAACTGCTTTTTCAGATTTATAGATAAACACTTGACTTATAAAAAATGTCCCACTAAAATGTTTCCGATTACTAAATTTAAAAATAAACTTGCGCAGAACATGTTCCATCAGCTAACACATTCTCCTTCACCGAAACTGTGCTAACCAAATAAAGGAATGAAAACTTGCTGAGTTTTCAGTAATCTGCAAGTTTGGTTTTATTGAGGGGGTGGTTGGGGAAGGGATAGAATTATAGTTACAGTAATTTCTGTGCAAATATCCAAGCAGCACTGATGTAGCAGCTTTGCCACAGCATGCTGGGACACTAATTCATGCAACCCACCCTACTCTTCACACTGAAAATTTCCAATCTGAGCCATGCTATCAACAAAGGTACCGACAGAACACACATTTCCCCAAAGAGGCTTCTTCCAAGGCTGAATGTCATACAAGCAACCTGGCAAAAAGGCAGTCGTTGGATCAAGATTGGTGATAGAGAGGTAGAGTTGGGTGCCATCAGCATACACATGGAAGACAACCGCATATTTATGGTGTTATGGCCATGGGACAGCACGTAAATGAAGGAAGAAGCCAAGAATACAACATGAGAGAGTCTGGAAGTAATTGTGTGGGGTAGGAGAAGCCATTATTCTGGCTACAACAGTACAGGTAAGAGTGAAGCCAAGCAAAGAGAGTCCCACTGAACTGGACAATCAAGAGGCGTTGGAAGATGATGTGGTCCACCATGTCAAACTGCTACAAAGATGCCGGGGATTATAATGCACGACAGTCAAAGTCAAATGCCATTTATGATTTTGGCATAGATAGTTGTATGTTGGTAAATATTTCAGCTCAAGGAAAAGGATGTCGTCAACCTTTGAATATAAAATATTTTTTCCAGCTCTTCCCAGGATTAGCAGCACGTGCTTCTGAATGAGCTACAGCATCAAAGTAAAATTCTCCCCACACTTTCTCATGGCTGAAAGTGCTACGTAATATGGGGTTTTGCAATGCAGACCTACTAGGTAATGAACTGAGGCTGCCCACACTCATCTCAAAATCACAACCAAACCTCTAATTTTAAAAACAAGGTTTTCAAAGAGCAGTTGGGAATTTGGAAAAGGGTAAAACTTGACCAGTTTGTCAGTTCTCAACAGGACCAATAGCAGCAGTACAAGTAATTCTATTCTAGGTCAAGAGACAGAATAACAACGCTTAACCTTATCTATGCATGCTACATGCTCACTGATTGTATACTGTGCTGACAGCACTCAAGAGTCCTGCAACCCACAATGCACTACCTAGAATAATAAACAGTAGCCAATTTTAAAATGAGAACATAGAGAGATAGATAACACAAAACTAGTCACTAAAACAATTACATTGTATTATTTTACTCGGGTATACAGACTTATATTTCAAGTATGCATGTACAATGAACAATCATATTTTGGGGATGGAATTCTATTGAAACCATACTTCAATCTTCTCCTTCTTCTTTGGCGGTCCCTCGGGAACGAGGATGACTTTCTTCCACTCCAGCGTTGTGGGTCCTAAGGTGACTGAATAATCCAATTCTGGATCCGCACACTGCCACAGGTGGGGCAGGTGGTGTTTGGTGAGACAAGTGAATGGCTTGCTCGAAATTCCAAACGCTCCTTCCACTATTTGTTGATCATTGCCTGGCTGGCACCATTGCGGATGCTTCTTCTCCATTTTGGAAGGTCTCAGGCAAGAAATTCCCATGAATCAGTGGAGATGTCGCACTTTTTCAGGGAGGCTTTTGGGACTTCCTTGTAGCATTTCCTCTGCCCTTCTGGTAGCCTCTTGCCGTGACGGAACTCTGAGTAGAAAGCTTGTTTTGGGAGTCTTGTGTCAGGCATGCTGACGATGTGGCTCGTCCAGCGTAACTGACTAGCCATGACCAATGTCTTGATACTGGGGATGTTGGCCTGAGAGAGGACATTGATATTGGAGTGCCTGTCCTGCCACTGAATTTGCAGGATCTTGCGGAGGCACCGCTGGTGATATCTCTGCAGGGCTTTGAAATGTCTGCTGTACAGTGTCCATGTTTCCAATGCATACAGGAGGGCAGGTAATACTGCGGCCCTGTAAACACCGAGCTTGGTGCCAGGTTTCAGGTCTTTGTCGTCAAACACTTTTTCTCAGACGACCGAAGGCTCGATATACAAATGGTGGTACTTCAATAAATCAAGAACACAATTTGAAAAACTTCTGCTGGGTTACCAAACCTACTATATGTCAAACTTAGATTCAGGACTATGACATTGGCAATAAAGTAGGAGAGGGGTACAAGAAGCTTGCTGAGCAGCACATTACATGCCGAACTGACAAATCAGCTAAGACTTGGCTTAAATGGCTTTTCCCATTTCTGCTTTCTTAGGGACAAGAACTGACAGTATAAAACAATGTCATATGAAACATGATGATTAAATTATGTTGACCCCATGTAAGTGAGATACAAATGCTTCCTCGAAAGGCAAATTATCAGTAATACATCTTTATCAATGTGCCAATGTACATAAAACCAATTTTCTTGCTTACAGCTATTTTTAATAGCCACAGTTATAAAAATGACTCTCATTGTTCAATCGGTTTTCAGAAGGCAAGGTTTTTTCCTGCTTTCATAAAATGCCACCACTTAGACATACTGTATACACTTGATTTTTCTCATCAAAATTTAATTCCCAACTAATTTAGGGAGACATTTACAATCCCAATGAAACAATACAAAACCACCTGTCTCCTGTAAAACATTCCTCTCAAATATCTCCAACAACTATACAAGATAAGACTAAAACAAGCTGAAAATTACAAAAAAGCTCCTGGATAAAATGTTGTCAGTTTATAAACACAGTCAAAAGTTCTTACTGTTAATGCTTGACTATTTGACCTCTATTGGATGAAATATCACCAGACTGCAGTGCCAGCTTACCTCAGTAGTAATCCTCTGGGTTCAGGGAGTAGCACTCTTGCCACCAAGTCAGAAGGTTGTGTGTTCAAGCACCTCTCCAGAACGTAAGCACAAAACAAACCTAACACTCCAGTGCAGTACTGCAACAGTGCTGTCTATCAGATGAGATGTTAAACCAAGATCCCCTCTGCCTGTTCAGGTTGACATAAAAGATCCCATGATGCTATTCGACGAACCACAGGGGAATTCTCCCAGTCCTGGCCAATGTTTCCCATTCAAATACCACCAAAAACATGGCCTTCATCTCAGTGCTGCTGCATGTTGGACCTTGCTATGCACAAATTGGCCAACACTCTTGCCTACATAGCAGTGAATTCATTTCCAAAGTAATTAATTGGTTGTAAAGGATTTTTGCTTCTCTTTTAATCACAGGATCTCAGAAAGCTTAAATCTATTATAACACATTCAATAGTGTGGGAAGTGCAATGTGTACTGTGTAGTCTGGCTGGTTCTAAAGTCAAGTTCATTTTATTCCTACTAGCCAATTTATAAATCTGCTCAAAGTACAGCTTGCTATTTTAGAACATTTCCGTGTAACACACAGCAAAATAAATCCCAATATCTCTGTTCAAATAGTATGGTAAAGTCCTGCTTATAAATAAAACTACATGCATTTTTAAAAATGCACAAATTGGAGAGTTATATGAAATGCAATCTGAATAGCAATGACACATAACCGAACCAGCAATTCTGAAGAGCAATGAGGATTGCGAAGTCAACACCAGCAGAAAAATATCCAATATGTGGTTATAGTTTTGTGCCATTTATATCGCAACTTATAGGAACATAGGAGCAGGAGTAAGTCATTCAGCCCATCAAGTCTGCTCCGCTATTCAATACAATCATGGCTGTTCATCCACTTCAATGCTTTTCCCACACTATCCCCATATCCCTTTATGTCATTGGTATTTTGAAATCTGTCAATCTCTACTTTAAATATACTCAATGACTGAGCTTCCACAACCCTCTGCGGTAGAGAATTCCAAAGATTCACAACCTTCTGAGTAAAGACATTTCTCCTCATATCAGTCCTAAGTGGCTTCTTCCTTATTGTGAAATTGTGTCCCCTGGTTCTAGACTCCCCAATCAGGTGAAACATCTTACCCTTTTTAAGTATTTTGTAGGTTTTGTCATGCAGACCCCCACCTGCCAAGAATGAGGCACATTAATTTTGTCATATGAACATTGGTTTTAAACTGTTGCTGGAGTGAAGAAATGACTTGTTTGAAGATCACCAGACACTGAGCTGGACGGACATTTGCATACTAAGAGATGCTGCTTGTGGAGACAATGGACTATTCCCTGCTCCAATTAACCCAAATTAATTTTGATCACCAGACACTGAAGGTGTAAGGAAACGCATTCCAGGCCCTCCTCAGGTAATACAATCCACAGAGCCAGGACTGGTGAAACCAGTTGGTCACATGACTAACTGGCTAGTTCAAAAAACCCGGACCAGCCACAGTACAGTTTGAATTTAGAAGGTGCTGTGCAAATGAAGCTGAAACAAGCAAGTCTCTCGCCTGGCTGTCTCTCTCTCGCTTTCTGCCCAAGCAACCAGATCCACAGAAGACAGGTAAACCTCAAGAGAAAAACTCCTACATCAGAGCAAGTTGAAGAGTGAACTGGGCCCCAACAAATTGCAAGCCTCAACGGCAACCGAAGATTCCACTTTGAACTTAAAGCACCGTAAGTACCAGATACTCCCTCAAACTTTTCTTTCTACATTTTCTGTCTCTATCTGTGTGCTTATCGCGTATGCATGCTAGCGTGGTCGCGTCGCATATTCGTAGTCGTTAACTGGATTAGAGTTTAAGGTTAATAAACTTCGACTTTATTTGTTTAAATCTAAGGAAACCTGTTTGATTTCTTTGCCTTACAATTGGAGCAGTGAACACGGATTCACTAAGGGGGAGCTAAAAACCACAGTGTTCTCAAATTAAACCCTGTTACGGTTAAACCAGGCAAAGGCTGAGAGGGAAGTCCGAGAGCCCTCCCACCTGGTCCTAACAGTTTCAATGAGATCACTTCTCATTCTTCGAAACTCTAGAGAATACAGGCTCAGTTTCCTCATTCTCTCTTCATGGGACAGTCCCGCCATCCCGGGAACAAATCTGGTGAACCTTCGTTACACTCTCTATGGCAATAATATCGTTCCTAAGGGGACCAAAACTGCACAGGTGTTCCAGGTGCGGTCTAACCAAGATGCTATACAATTGAAGCAAGACTCCACTACTCCTGTACTCAAATCCTCTTGCAATAAAGACCAACAGCCAGGTCCCTTTCCACATCTACACTTTCTAATCTCTTTACCATTAACGAAACAGTCTGCACATCTATTCCTCCTACCAAAGTGGATACCTCACATTTTCCACATTATATTCCATCTGCCATGTTCTTGACCACTCACTTTGTCTGTTCAAATCCCCGTGAAGCTGCTTTGCATCTTCCTCACAACACACATTCCCACCTAGTTGCGTGTCATCTACGAAATTCACGAACACTGAAATATTACATTTGGTCCCCACATCCAAATCATTGATATATATTGTGAACAGCTGGGGCCCAAGTACTGATCCTTGCATTACCCTACTAGTCACAGCCTGCCAAAGTGAGAATGACCCATTTATTCCTACTCTCTGCCTGTTAACCAATCCTTAATCCATGCAGTATATTACCCCCTTTTCCATGTGCTTTAATTTTGCTAACCAACTCCTGTGGGGGACTTTATCAAAAGCCTTCTGAAAATCCAAGTATACTACATCCACTGACTTCCCCTTTATCAATTCTGTTCGTAACATTCTCAAAAAACTCCCAACAGGTTCATCAAACATGACTTCCCGTTCATAAATTCATGCTGACTATGCCCAGATTATTATCCAGGTGTCCATTTATCACATCCTTTAGGATAGATTCCAGCATTTTCTCTACTACTGATGGAAGACTAACAGGTCTGTAGTTCCCTGTTTTCTCTCTCCCTCCCTTCATTAATAGTGGGGTGACATTTGCTACCTTATAACCTGCAGGAACCCTTCCAAATTTCCTTCAATTCCTCATTCTCCCTAAGCCCTTGGATCTCTAATTCTGGGAGATTTCTAGTATCTTCCTCAGTGAAGACAGACACAAAGTAATCATTTAGCTTCTCTACCATTTCTCTATTCCCCATTATAAATTCTCCTGACTCTGCCTGTAATGGACCCACATTTGTCTTAGCCACGCGTTTCCTTTTTACATACCTACAGAAGCTTTTACAGTCCATTTTTATGTTTTTTGCTAGTTTACATTCATATTCTATTCGCCCTTCCTTTATCAAATTCTTGGTCCTCTTTTGCTGTATTCTAAAATCTGCCCAATCCTCAGGTTGACTACTATTTCTGGCAACTTTATAGGCCTTTTCTTTGAATCTTGTACAATCCTTAACTTCCTTTGTTAGCCGCGGTTGACTGACTTTTCTTTTACGGGGTTTTTTTCCTTGAAGGAATGTACAGTTTCTGTAAACTATGTAATATTTCTTTAAAGACTCTCCATTGTCTATATACTGTCATACCTTTCAATGTATTTTCCCAATCCACCTCAACCAATTTGCCTCTCATATCTTCATAATTTCCTTTGTTCAAATTTAACACACTGGCTTCAGATTGAACTACCTCACTTTCAAACATAATGTAAAATTCTACCACATTATGGTCACTCATCCCGAAAGTTCTTTTACAACAATATTATTAATTAGCCTTTTCTCATTATATAATACTAGATCTAAAATAGCCTGTTCTCCAGTCGGTTCCTCAACATACTGTTCCAGAAAACCATCCCTAACACACTCCAGAAACTCGTCCCCCACAGCATTAGTGCTCATTAGGTTTAGTCAGTCTACCTTCTTCTTTGGCCTCCTTATCTCGAGAGACAATGGATACGCTCCTGGAGGTGGTCAGCGGTTTGTGAAGCAGCGCCTGTAGTGGCTATAAAGGCCAATTCTAGAGTGACAGGCTCTTCCACAGGTGCTGCAGAAAAATTTGTTTGTCGGGGCTGTTACACAGTTGGCTCTCCCTTGCGCCTCTGTCTTTTTTCCTGCCAACTGCTAAGTCTCTTCGACTCGCCACACTTTAGCCCCGCCTTTATGGCTGCCCGCCAGCTCTGGCGAACGCTGGCAACTGACTCCCACGACTTGTGGTCAATGTCACAGGATTTCATGTCGCGTTTGCAGACGTCTTTAAAGCGGAGACACGGACGGCCGGTGGGTCTGATACCAGTGGCGAGCTCGCTGTACAATGTGTCTTTGGGGATCCTGCCATCTTCCATGCGGCTCACATGGCTCAGTAGTGTGTATAAGCTGAGGATGTTGGCCGCCTCGAGGACTTCTGTGTTGGAGATACGGTCCTGCTACCTGATGCCAAGGATTCTCCGGAGGCAGCGAAGATGGAATGAATTGAGACGTCGCTCTTGGCTGACATACGTTGTCCAAGCCTCGCTGCCATAGAGCAAGGTACTGAGGACACAGGCCTGATACACTCGGACCTTTGTGTTCCGTGTCAGTCTATATGCAGAGTGAAGTCACCCATGATTACCGTATTACCCATGCTACATGTTTCTCTAATCTCCTGATTAATATCATGCCCCACTCTACCACTACTGTTTAGTGGCCTATAAACAATTCCTACCAATGTTTGCTGCCCCTTGCTGTTTCTTAGCTCCACCCAGATTCCACATTTTGTTCTTCCGATCGGAGATCCTCTCTTACTAATGCACTGATCCCATCCCTTATTAACAGTGCAACACCACCTCCTTTTCCTTTTTGCCTGTCCTTCCTAAATGTCGAATATCCTCGAATATTCAGTTCCCAATCTTTTTTTTTCTCTTATTCACACATGGCATGTGGGCATCGCTGGAGAGGCCAGCATTTATTGCTCATCCCTAATTGCCCTTGAGAAGCTGGTGGTGAGCTGCCTTCTTCAATCGCTACAGTCTGTGAGGTAGGTACATGCACAGTGCTGTTAGGAAGGGAGCTCCAGGATTTTGACGCAGCGACAATGAAGGAACAACGATAATAGTTCCAAGTCGGGATGGTTTGTGGCTTGGAGGGGGACTTGCAGGTGGTGGGGTTCCCATGTATTTTCTGCCCTTGTCCTTCTAGTTGATCGAGGTCACGTGTTTTCAAGGTGTTATCGAAGGAGACTTGGTGCGTTGCTGCAGTGCATCTTGTGGATGGTAAACACTGCTGCCACTGTGCGTCGGTGGTGGAGGGAGTGAATGTTTGTAGATGGTGTGCCAATCAAGCGGGCTGCTTTGTCCTGGATGGCGTCGAGCTTCTTGAGTGTTGCTGGAGCTGCACCCTTCCTGGCAAGTGAAAAGTATTCCATCACACTCCTGACTTGTGCCTTGTAGATGGTGGACAGGCTTTGGGGAGTCAGGAGGTGAGTTACTCGCCGCAGGATCTCTAGCCTCTGAGTTACTCTTGTAGCCACGGTATTTATACGGCTACTCCAGTTCAGTTTCTGGTCAATGGTAACCACCAGGATGTTGATAGTGGGGGATTCAGTGATCGTAATGCCATTGAATGTCAAGGGGAGATGGGTAGATTCTCTCTTGTTGGAAATGGTCATTGCCTGGCACTTGTGTGGCGCGAATGTTACTTGCCACTTATCAGCCCAAGCCTGGCTATTGTTCAGGTCTTGCTGCATTTCTACACGGACTGCTTCAGAATCTGAGGAGTTGCGAATGATGCTGAACATTGTGCAATCAGCAAACATCCCCACTTCTGACCTTATGATTGAAGGAAGGTCATTGATGAAGCAGCTGAAGATGGTTGAGCCTAGGACACTACCCCAAGGAAATCCTGCAGTGATGTCCTGGAGCTCAGATGATTGACCTCCAACAACCACAACCATTTTCCTTTGTGCTAGGTATGACTCCAACCAGTGGAGAGTTTTCCCTGATTCCCATTGACTCCAGTTTTGCTAGGGCTCCTTGATGCCATACTCAGTCAAATGCTGCCTTGATGTCAAGGGCAGTCACTCTCACCTCACTTCTTGAGTTCAGCTCTTTTGTCCATGTTTGAACCAAGGCTGTATTGAGGTCAGGAGCTGAGTGGCCCTGGCGGAACCCAAACTGAGCGTCACTGAGCAAGATACTGCTAAGCAAGTGCCGCTTGATGGCACTGTTCATGACACCTTCCATCACTTTACTGATGATTGAGAGTAGACTGATAGTGTGGTGATTGGCCGGGTTGGACTTGTCCTACTTTTTGTGTACAGGACATACCTGGGCAATTTACCACATTGCAGGGTAGATGCAAGTGTTGTAGCTGTACTGGAACAGCTTGGCTAGGGGCGCAGCAAGTTCTGGAGCACAGGTCTTCAGTACTATTGCCGGAATATTGTCAGGGCCAGTAGTCTTTGCTGTATCCAGTGCCTTCAGTCGTTCCTTGATATCACGCAGAGTAAATCGAATTAGCTGAATTCTGACATCTGTGACGCTAGGGACTTCAGGAGGAGGCCGAGATGGATCACCAACACACTGAAGATTCTTGCAAATGCCTCAGCCTTATCTTTTGCACTGATGTGCTGGGCTCCCCCATCATTGAGGATGGGGATATTTGTGGAGCCACCTCCTCCAGTTAGTTGTTCAATTGTCCACCACCATTCATGGCTGATGTGGCAGGACTGCAGAGCTTAGATCTGATCTGTTGGTTATAGGATCGCTTAGCTCTGCCTTTCACATGCTGCTTACGCAGTTTGGCATGCTAGTCCTCTGTTATAGCTTCGCCAGGTTGACACCTCATTTTGAGGTATGCCTGGTGCTGCTCCTGGCATGCCCTCCTGCCCTCTTCATTGAACCAGGGTTGGTCTCCTAGCTTGATGCTAACGGTGGTGTGCGAAATATGCTGGACCATGAGGTTACAAATTGTGGTTGAGTACAATTCTGCTGCTGCTGATGGCCCACAGCAACTCATGGATGCCCAATTTTGCATTGCTAGATCTGTTTGAAATCTATCCCATTTAGCACGGTGGTAGTGCCACACAGCACAATAGAGGGTATCCTCAATGTGAAGATGGGACTTCGTCCCCACAAGGCCTGTGCGGTGGTCACTCCTACCAATACGGTCATGGACAAATGCATCCGCAGCAGGCAGATTGGTGAGGACGAGGTCAAGTATGTTTTTCCCTCTTGTTGGTTCCCCCACCACCTGCCGCATACCCAGTCTAGCAGCCATGTCCTTTAGGACTCGGCCAGTTCGGTCATTAGTGGTGCTACCGAGCTACGCTTGGTGATGGACTTTGAAGTCCTCCATCCAGAGTATATTCTGTGCCCTCAGTGCTTCCTCCAAGTGGTGTCCGTAATGACAATTATATCATATCCATTTACCTCTATTTGTGCCTTTAAATCATCTACCTTGTTGTGAATGCTGCATGCCTTCAGGCAGAGTGCCCTTAACCTTGTCTTCTTGACATTATTCTGCATTCTCAGCCTAGTTGATGCCCGTCTTTGTTTCGCCTGCCTTCCAATGTCACTTGCTATTTCTACTTCCTGTACCTTATTTACTTCCTTCCAATTTGAGCTACCCCTTAGGTTCCCATCCCCCTGACGTTGAAACATCTTAAAGGTCTTCATACAATAAATTTATTTCTGTAATGCAATAAATGATAGAGGCAAACTTCTGTTTAAGCTACACAGCTCAACCAGCAGGCTCAGCCATGACACCCCACCAGCAAAACTAAAATCAGGCAACTTGAACCATGTTTGTATAGCTCATGCTCTAGGGTGTATTCCAAAGTGGTAACATATTTCAGAAACAAAGTAACAGCAAACAGCAGCTTGAGCTTTACTCTTCATGATATCACCTCAGCCTCTTTGACATTGTACTGTGGAGGAACACACTCCAGTGCTTTGGGACATCCTGGGACATGAAAGGTACTAACTAAATGCAAATGCTTTCATTCTGCAACTTCCTGCCAAATTTACCCAGAAGTCTTAAAACCAGAAAAAAAGAATCACCCTTAAAACCCAATCTACATTATGTAGGACAGTATAGATGGACCACATCTTTAAGTTTAGACAATATTAAACTACCACTTCAGTGTACGAGATCATATAAACTCCCAGCATGCACTAGTTCCTGGTTATACACTGCAGCTTTTGTGTTGTGTATTACATTTGACACACCATCCACAGAAAAACAATGCCAGTAAGAAACTGCAGGAAAAATGCCTCTTGCACCAGACAGGAAATTCACAAACAATTTTTTAAACTGACTTGTCAAAATTAAGCATCTCCATGACCTTAAATCAACTGATTCCTAAATTAAAAACAGAACTTAAAAACACCAACTAAAGCTACTTTACTGAAACAGGAAGCTTATGTAAAGACATTGGTCACACAAATTTACAGACTTTAGACAGATTGTGAAAGGAACTTGCGACACTAGTTAAAAACACAATTCTAACGAAACCCCTCTTTGAGTCTCCAGTTCACTGGTGGGAAGCGATCTAGGAGAACATCAAGCGGTTCTTCATCCACAAAGGTGTTCAGAGGGCGAGAGAGAGACAGAGGGAAATATCCCGACTCCAGAAAAGTATGCAAAATCTGCTCCGGTTGCAGTCGATGGGGGTCGAGGTCAAGGAGGACCTCCAAGAGGCGAAGAGCCAGCAGGCCTCGCTCTTTTCCACAGAGGCCTCCAAGATCATCTTCGGTCCAGAGTCCGCTTCATCAAGCAGGATGAGACGTGCTCGCGTTACTTCTTCCAAAAGGTACACAGAGAGAGCTCTGTTATCAGCAGCCTGAAGGAAGAGGATGGCTCGGTAACGTCTTCGCAGTCCGACATACTAAGGATCAGCAAATCCTTTTATGCTGGGCTGTATGACGCGAAGCCCACAGACAACAGAGCCTCCCAGTCCTTCCTGTCATCTATCACAGAGGTCTTAGATGACAGCAGGAGGGAGAGACTGGACAAGCCGCTAACTCTGGACGAGCTGACAAAGGCCGTCGAGTCCTTCGAGACGAGTAAAACTCCTGGAAGCGACGGCTTACCGGTTGAGTTGTACTCGGCCCGTGGGACTGGGTCGGCCCGGACTTGCTGGAAGTATATGAGAGTATGCTCCTGGCCGGCAGCATGTCAGAATCCATGAGGAAAGGCATCACCACCCTCATTGACAAGCGGAAGGGGGAGAGGGCAGAAATCAGAAATTGGCGGCCCATCTCACTGCTTAATGTTGACTACAAGATTCTGTCCAAAGTCATAGCCAGTCGAGTCAAGTCTGCTCTGGAGTTGGTGATTCACCCTGATGCACTGTACCCGGCAGGAAGATCTCCGATAGTCTCGCGCTACTCAGGGATACGATCGCCTATGTACGGGACAGGAGGGTGGACACCTGCCTCATCAGCCTGGACCAGGAGAAGGCTTTTGACAGGATATCGCACAGCTACATGATGGACGTACTTTCCAAAATGGGTTTCGGGGAGGGAATCTGCAATTGGATCAAACTGCTCTACACAAACATCAGTAGCGCAGTCTCAATCAATGGGTGGGAATCGGAAAGTTTCCCGATCCAATCTGGAGTCAGACAGGGCTGTCCTCTCTCCCCGGTCTTGTTTGTTTTGAACCCTTTGCTGAGTCTATTAGGAAGGATGCGAGCATAAGAGGGGTGACAATCCCAGGCAGCGGAGGCACTCAGGTTAAAACCTCCCTGTACATGGATGACGTCGCCGTCTTCTGCTCGGATCTGCTGTCCGTGCACAGACTGATGAGCATCTGCGACCAGTTCGAACTGGCCTCGGGACCCAAAGTTAACCACGGCAAGAGCGAGGCCATGTTCTTTGGGAACTGGGCTGACCGATCCTTTGTCCCCTTCACCGTCAGGTCAGACTACCTGAAGGTGCTGGGGATATGGTTCGGAAGGGCCGGGGCGTGCACCAAAACCTGGGAGCAGCGACTAGCCAAGGTACTACAAAAGTTGAGCATGTGGGGGCAGCGATCTCTCTCCATTGTGGGTAAAAACCTGGTCATCAGGTGCGAGGCGCTTACATTGTTGCTGTACGTGGCGCAGGTCTGGCCCATACCCCACTCCTGCGCTGTGGCGGTCACCCGAGCCATTGTCCACTTCATCTGGGGATCTAAAATGGACCGGGTCCGGAGGGACACTATGTTCAAATCTCTGGACAAGGGCGGGAAAAATGTACCCAACGTGGCCCTCATCCTGGTGACCACCTTCGTGTGCGGCTGCATCAAGCTGTGTGTAGACCTCCAGTATGCAAACTCCAAGTGTCACTACGTGTTGAGGTTCTATCTGTCCCCGGTGTTGCGAAGGATGGGCCTGGTCACATTGCTGCGGAACGCTCCAAGCAGTTGGACCGTGCCGTACCACCTATCCTTCGTGGAGCAATTTCTGTGGGAAAACACCTTTGATCACCGATCCATCAGCAGTGGTCTGCATGGAATGTCCTCAAGGCCCTACGGGAAAAGGAGACGGAGGATCCTGTCGGATGGTTCCCCGAGCAGACCGCCAAAGTCATTTGGCGGAATGCGTCATCACTTTCAAACAAGCACCAAGACGTAGCTTGGCTGGTGGTGAGAAGGGCCCTCCCGTCAGATCCTTCCTGCACGCCCGAAGTCTCGCCCCCTCCGCGCAATGCCCCCACGGTGGCTGTGGTAGGGAAGAGATGGTTGCCCACCTCCTCCTGGAATGTGTCTTTGCAAAGCAGGTGTGCAAACAGATGCAGTGGTTTTTGTCAAGGTTCATCCCAAGCAGCTCTGTAACACAGAAGTCTGTGCTCTACGGGTTGTTCCCAGGGACACACACCAAGACAAACATCAACTGCTGCTGGAGGACTATCAATTCGGTGAAAGACGCCCTTTGGTCTGCCCGAAACTTGCTGGTCTTCCAGCGCAAAGAGTTGTCCACCACTGAATGTTGCAGACTGGCACATTCCAAGATCCAGGACTACGTGCTGAGGGACGCACTAAAGCTTGGGGCAGCCGCAGCAAAGGCTCAATGGGGAAAGACCACAGTGTAAGGTCCCCCCACCAAGCTGAACTGAGGGGCTGGATCCATGGGAAACCCCTCGAACTGTATCGGGAAAATTTTGTGTGCTGTAAAATGTAAAAATGTATATGGCATGACAAATGTGAAATGGAAGAATTGTGAGGCATCTCATGATTGTAATGAAGGAAACTGATATCCCTTGCAATGTTTGTATTTTTTGGTGCTGTTTGAAACTGTTTGGAAATGTAATTTTTACAGAATTTTATGAATAAAGTATATTTTGGAAATTAAAAAAAAAACAATTCTCACCACTGCCACCTCCACCACCTCCCCCACCCCTGCCAGAGAATCATTTCAATATGCGAGGGTAGAGGGGTAACTGGGGAAGGGTGGGACAGAGCTAAAAACATGCCATCACATTGCAGGTTTCACTTAGTGTACTGATTGCAGACCATGGGTACAGATCAAAAATTGCCAGTGCCCTACTTGCAGACTTCTTGAAGAAACAAACTTCACACATCAATCTTTCATGGATAAACATATATATATTTTATAGATACATTAATATGAGCGAGGCAGGAGGAGTGCAATGTTAATTCAGTACCACTTCTCCACAGGTCACAGCATATATTTAAATTTTCCCACTTACTGCAACAATCAGATATTCTAATTTCCCCAGAACTAAGCACACCAACCAGGTTTCTTTCATAAACAAAATTATCCGATTATAAACCAAACTTCACCCAATACTGAGGTAAAACATACACGTCAATTGAAACATTAAAGCCCCTTATTTATCCACACACACACACATATAACTGGGAAACAAAAAAGAGAATTAGAAGGAATAAAAAACACCGGCTGAAAAGAAGGTATGGAAAGATGGCCTTTGTTTTGCTGAGGTGTACCAAAGGCACTGACAGCCATCAATGGGATCTTCCGAGAACAGTTCTTTCCAAGTGATGCTGAAGATCAGTTTGGGTAAGCTTTCGCAGAGATGCAACTACCAAAGATTTCATTTCCACACATTTGACATGCAAGTCCTTTAATCATGCAAGCTTTCTTCAAATGCAGGAGGAAATAGGAATCCAAAACACTGGAGATACAGGATTGCTTTTAAAGAGAGAGATAAGCAGGGTCTTCTTCTGTTTCAGGCCAAACACCAACTGGCTTTTTTAAACAGTTCAAATTTGAAACTAAAACTTTTCCAGAAGTCGAGTCTCATGACAACCATAAATCTTGGCTTGTCACTTCTTTGTTAACATCTCTCCAGGTCAAACTACCCCTGCTGGGTTTTTATTTGAAAACAGAGGTGCCTTCCAGTATAACTTGTTTACTAGCCAAAACCAGGAACCTTCTGGTCGCTTCTTTTTTTTTTAAAAAAGCCCACAAAGTTCAGCAATCTCTTTAAAATTCCAGACAAATCAGTGTCCATAATTCAAATATAAGTTCTGAAAACATATTTTACAAAAAAAAATACATCTTGTGTGGGCGGCACAGTGGCGCAGCCTCACAGCACCAGCGACCCAGGTTTAATTCTGGGGACTACCTGTGCGGAGTTTGCAAGTTCTCCCTGTGTCTGCATGGGTTTCCTCCGGGTGCTCCGGTTTCCTCCCACATGCCAAAGACTTGCTGGTTGGTAGGTTAATTGGCCTTTATAAATTGCCCCTAGTATAGGTAGGTGGTAGGGAAATATAGGAACAGGTGGGGATGTGGCAGTAATGTGGAATTAGTGTAGGATTAGTATAAAATGGGTGGTTGATGGTCGGCGCAGACTCGGTGGGCCGAAGGGCCTGTTTCAGTGCTGTATCACTAAACTAAACTAAATAGAAGCAATCACGTAACACTACCGTTGGAGAAATGAAACACCATTTTTAAATGTGTTTCATTACGAAGTATAAAAAAACAGAAGTTGAAAACATTTTAAAACACGTTTTTTCCACACTCATCCCCATTCACTCTTTACCTGCAGTTAACGCAATTTTGCTTTGTATCATCTTTGCACTCAATTTAAACAAAGTCAACTTTCGCGATAAAGCATCTGCAATATCATTTTTACCTGCAATATGGACAATCTTTAAGCGATACGGCTATTATAGTAAACTCCATCAGAATATTCTGGCATTCTGGGTTTTACATTTTTCCACAAAGGTGATCACCAAATCAGCCAATTGCAACACCTTCCAAACAGAGCCTCCAAGTGTTCCTTCCAAGTGTAACTGTAGACCAGCACATCACCAAGGTAAATTACACAGTTAAGAACACTGGCTACCACTGGGTTCACTAGTCTGAGAAGTCTCTGGAGCACCCCCTAACCTGTATGGTATCACTTGGCACTGGAAAAAAACTGTCCAGTGCGACAAAAGCTGATATTTCTTTAGCTCCAGGTGTTAAAGGAGCTTGCCAGTATCCCTTTAAGAAATCTGTTTTGGTAAGAAACATGGCACTGCCCACTCTGTCAATACAGTATTCCAAGCGAGGGATTGGATAGGAATATGCCTTTGTGACTGTTCAACTTTTTTGTAGTCTATGCAGAATCTAGTTGAACTGTTAGGTTTAGGCTCTAATACTACTGGGGAACTCCAGCTGTTTTGACTGGGTTCAATTAGGTGGTTTTCCAGCATGTATTGGAGTTCTGCTTTTACCTGGGCCTGCTTCTCTGGACCTAAGCAGTAACTATGCTGTTTTATAGGAAAGGGTTCCCCTACAGCCACATCTTGTGTGGCTTAGGTTGTATATCCTGGCTTATCCCTTCAGACTCTTTTAAATGCCGTGGGTAGCCTTGTTAGGTCTTCTCATTGTTCTGCATCTAAATATGAAAGTGTAGTGTCCAAACTTCCTAGCAATTCAGTATTAGCTAAACAAATAGTAGGAAGTTCAATTTGAGAATTGCCCAGGCCTCCTTCGGCCTCATCCTCACTATCCCTTTCATTCCTAACTGCCCGTGCTACCTGACATACCTGTGCTTGCTAATCCTCCTCCCGGCGATAATATTGTTTTAACATATTGATATGACATAGCCGATTCCTTTTTTGGCGATTTGGGGCGTCAATCAAATAATTTACCTTACCAATTCTCTTGACCACTTTATACGGACTACTGAACCGTGCTTTTAACGGTTCACCCTGTAAAGGTCATAATACTAACACTTCATCCCCTGGTTGAAATGTTCGGGTCTTAGCATGCTTGTCTATCTGTTTTTCATAGTCGTTTGAGAAGCTTTAGGGTGCTACCGAGCAACATTGCAAGCTCTCGTGAGCCGTTCCTGGAACACAAATACATAATCCAGTATAGAAGATTCATCCCTCTGTTCTGAAAACCTTTTAATTAGTTTTAAAAGACCCCTTATCTCACGTCCATAAACTAATTCAAAAGGACTAAAAACCTGTAGACGCATTAGGTGAATCCCTAATGGCAAATAAAAGAAAGTCTAGCCCTTTATCCCAATCAGGGGGATATTCATGACAGTATGCCCTGATTTTGAGGGTCTGATGGTACCTTTCTAAAGCTCCCCGTGTCTGTGGGTGGTTCGCTGCAAACTAACCGTGCTATACCTAAATTACCCAAAATTTCTTGAAATATTTTAGACATAAAATTGGATCTTTGATCCGACTGAATTTCAATCAATAATCCATATCTTGTAAGGAATTGGGTCAACTTCTCTACTACTACCTTAGCAGAAATTAGCCTCTAGGAATTGAGTAGCCATATCCATGAGAGCGAGTACATATTGGTGCCCCGCTTTTGTTTTTGGTAAAGGTCCTACACAGTCTACCAATACCCTACTAAACGGTTCCCCAATAACTGGTACTGGAATCAGAGGTGCCGGTTTTATAGCAGGTGTGGTTTTCCCACAATCTGGCACGTATGGCATGTTTTACAAAACTGTACCACATCCTTGGAAAGACCTGGCCAGTAATAATGTTGACATACGCGATTTGATCTTCCGGATACCATCACAGAAATCATAGAAAGTTTAAGGCACAGAAAGAGGCCACTTGGTTCATCGTGTCTGTGCCGGACAAAAAACGATCCACCTATTCTAATCCCACCTTCCAATATTTGGTCTGTAGCCCTGCAGATTACAGCACTTGAGGCGCATATGCAAACTCCTTTTGAATGAATTGAGGGTTTCTGCCTCAATTACCCTTTCAGGCAGCGAGGTCCAGACCCTCACCACCCTCTGGGTGAAAAGGATTTTCCTCATCTCCCCTCTAATTTTTCTACCAATCTGTTTAAATCTATGCCCCCTCGTTACTGACCTCTCTGCTAAGGTGAATAGGCCCTTCACCTCCACTCTATCCAGGCCCCTCAAAATTTTATACATTTCAATCAGATTTCCTCTCAGCCTTCTCTGTTCCATGAAACACAACCCCAGTCTATCCAATCTTTCCTCATAGCTGCATTTTTCCAGTACTGTCCAGTCCACATGTCCCGCTATAGGAATTTCATACGCTAACCTTAATAGTTCCCAGCAATACTTTGGCAGTACCACTATCTGCTTAACAACCACCTATTCTTCGTCCACAAGTCTGTGAGGAGGTCTCCATTTCCTCATCAGAACCCCATCTTTAATATAGTAGCTTTCTGGAACTCCTTTTGCCTCCGCTTCTGTTGGAGCTGATTGTGCCACTTTATTTAACTCTGCATCACCTTACTGAGCTGTGATCAGAGAAGACTTATTAAACATTTCCTTTGGATTATCCAAATCCCCAAAGAAAGTTTCAGATATTGGGCTGACTGTGGTGCCATATTTACCTCTGACAACGGAACTTGTTGAGCCATTGCTTGGGTTACTACACAAGGCAAAATTACTGGAACCTTTCCCTGTAACTGTTGTCTCTTTAACTTCACTTGGTTTCTCTGTGACTACTGGATGAGCTACTACTTTCGCTCTGGCCAAATCATTCCTCAGGAGTAGATCAACTCCGTCTACCGGCAAACTATGGACAACTCCAACAGTTACCATTCCAGACATTAGATCACACTCTAGGTGCACCCGATACAAAGGGACGGGTATATACTCCCCGCCAATACCATTCACTAAAACCATGGCATTCAGTGTGCTCTCTGGCAGAAACGTTATGCCTTTCCCCAACAAAAGTGTTTGGGTAGCTCCTGTATCCCCAAGTTTTACCATAGGTTTAGCTGCCTCACTTGAGGTGTTACTTTTCTTTTCAATGGGAATTCTCTATAACTCTCAGGTATCTTAATCCCAACTCCTGCACTCACATTGGTTTTTATATATGGTTTACGGCTGCCATCAAAGCTATAATATGATCTACTGTACTCTCGGTTAGGGTCCCTTCCTCTACATTGACTGTGTAGCCCAATAAGTCCCATAGGTTGACCTCGCAACTTCCAGAATTCTGCACCTTGTGACAATGATAACACTTGGGCTTGCGGCCCCCACTTCCACCCTCAGCATCTTTCTTTCTGGCCTGAGGGCATTCCCAGCTGGGCGTTCCCAGCTGTCCCTCCTTGGCCCCGGCTACTTGGCTTCCTTTTCACTCTCCCACCTTCTATCCTTCTCAGGTTTGTGGGGTGACGGGTAAAGGGTTTGGGCTTATACGCCAGCTCATAATCATCAGCAATTTCCACTACTTGTCTGGCCATTGAAACCTTCTCACACGAGTTCTTACCAATGGAGGAAGTGAATTTTTAAAATCTTCCAGAACAATTAGTTCCCTAAGGTTCACATACGTGGCTTTCATCTTTAGTGCCCGTATCCAGCAATCAAAATTAATTTGCTTTATCCTCTCAAATTCTAAATAAGTCTGCCCAGACAATCTCCAGAGGTTCCGAAATTTCTGTCTGTAAGCTTCAGGGACTAACTCATACTCAGCGAGAATAGCCTTTTTTGCCATCTCATTAGCTGCAGATGCCTCCTCAAAAAGCATGGCATAAACTTCATGCTCTCTGCCCATCAACCTGCTTTACATAAGCAGTGTCCAGCTTTCCTTTGGCCATTTCATTTATCTGGCTTTCCTCAAACTTAGGGAGAGCTTGTATAAATTTAAACAGCTTTCTGCTCGGTCCTGGGCTGGACTCAGATACTTCCTCACCAGAATCTTCACTGCATTCAAGGCCAATCTTTTGTCCAACTTCCAGCTTTTTTAATTTGAAATCTTTCCTGCTCTCTCTTTTTGAAATGCTCTTTTTTCCTTTCCTCATTTTCAAATTCAAGCTTCTTCGTTGTCAATTCTCTTTCAAGCTCAAGTTTTTACAATTCTTTTTCCTCCTTTTTCTGTTCAAATTGAAGCTTTTCCATTTGTAACTGAATTTTAGATAATTCAACTGCACGACCTTCTGGTTTGCCTTCCTCTTCTTCCAACTTCAAATGTTGGGCTTTTACTTAAATTATATCTGCTTTTTCAGCTCCTGGTTTTAATTCTAACCCTAATTGTGCTGCCAAAGCCATTACCTTGGTTAAGTTCCACAAGTAACTCAGGAATACATCCTCCTTCCCCAGAAATGTCTCAGCAACTGCTAAAGACATTCCGGTGGTGTAGACTTTACTCTATTACATAAGAAACCTGGTTCTTTTATTTTCCTTCTTCAATTATTATTACCCCACTTACAACTGAACATCATTGGCATTGGGTCAAATCCCGACAACAGCCCCCAATTAATATGTTGTGACCGAGGCAGGAGGAGCGCAATGTTAATTCAGTCCCACTTCTCCACAGCATATAGTTAAATTTTCCCACTTACCGAAACAGATACTCTAATTTCCCCAGAACTAAGCACACCAACCAGGTTTCTTTAACAAAATTATCTGTTTGTTATAAACCAAGCTTTAACCAATACTGAGGTAAAACATATACACAAATTGAAATATTAAAGCCCCTTATTTATCCTAGCCCTCATACACACACACACACACAACCGGTTAACCAGAAAAAAAAAAGGATTTCTGTTTACAGCTGTTACAAAGAAATAGAAGGAATATAAAAAAAACACTTAGGCTGAAAAGAAGGTATGGAAAGATGGCCTTTGTTTCGGTGAGGTGTCCTAAAGGTGTCGATGGCTATCAATGGGATCTTCCTAGAACAGTTCTTTCCAAGTGATGTTGAAGATCAGTTTGGGTAGGCTTTCCCAGCGATGCAGCTACTGAAGATTTCAGTCAGGTCTTACAGCGGAAATGCAGCAACAAAGGTTTCAGTTCCAAACATTTGACATGCAAGTCCTTGAATCGTGCAGGCTTTCTTCAAATACAGGAGGAAATAGGAATCCGAAACAGTGGAGATACAGGATTGGTTTTCAACAGAGAGATAAGCAGGGTCGTCTTCTGTTTCAGGCCAAACACCAAATGGCTTTTTTAAACAGTTCAAATTGAAACCAAAACTTTTCCAGAGTCCAGTCTCATGACAACCATAAATCTTGGCTTGACATTTCTTTGTAAACATCTCTCCAGGTCAAACAACCTATGCTGGGTGTTTATTTGAAAATAGGTGCCTTCTAGTACAATAAAAGCAAAATACTGCGGATGCAGGAAATCTGAAATAAAAACAAGAAACGCTGGAAATACTCAGCAGGTCTGGCAGCATCTGTGGAGAGAGAAGCAGTTTCCAGAAGGGTCACTGACCTGAAACGTTAACTCTGCTTCTCTCTCCACAGATGCTGCCAGACCTGCTGAGTATTTTCAGCGTTTATTGCCTTCTAGTACAACTTGTTTACTCGCCAAAACCAGGAACCTTCTGGTAGCTTCTTTTTTTAAAAAACCCACAAAGTTCAGCAATCTCCTCAAAATTCCAGACGAATCAGTGACCATAATTCAATTATTAGTTTTTAAAACATATTTTACAAAAGAAATACAAGCAATCTCGTAATATATACATATACACACACATATTACATATATATTTATATCTAAAGATTCACAGTTACTAAGTTATGAATATAAATAGGGTTAGTAACAGGACATGAAATTTAATAATTTGTGCATTCAATTCTGAAACATTTAAACCAAATTGCAACTCTATATTGATTACAGTAAGGTGTCACAGCATTCAATTTAGTACATTTGTAGACATTCTCAGCTAACTAGTGAGCATAAAAATCAGTTTAATGCCTTGCCTTAACATTTCAATCTTTCTAAATCACATTCAGCTGAGCCACGATGCTGAAGCGAAATAAATTTGAAGCACCCACTACAAACCCTAAACAAATTCTGGAGGAGAGGGAAAAGCAGGCATAACAGAACAAAAAGCAATAATAGAAACACCCATGCTTCCATCTGCCATATACATAAATCTACACTTCACTGCCTTCTTTAGAGCAAATTGTAAAATACTTGTGTCCATATGTGTTGTAAATTACACAAGTAAAGAAAATATTTACTATAAATAGAAAACAGACTTTCACTCATTCTACAATTAAGGTTCAGCTGTGCTTTAAGATGACAACTGGCAAATTCCCACTCACATAGATCTGATCACCCATCATTTTCTGCTGTGTAGCCTCCTCACACAGTTTAAAATACTGATTGCAGCTACATCACCACCTTTAGGCAGCAGAGATTTTGAAATAGCCAAATACCCCCGTAGGCCCCTGAGAACGTTTGCCTCAAATGCCTATACAGCTACCAAAGCTGCACCTGAATCCATACACTGCAGTCTTTGCAGGATTACTCCTGTACAAAGAGTAATATACGGCACAGAAGGAGGCATCTCTGCAAAAGCCACTTTATATACACGTTGCCCATCAATATATGTAAAGCAAATGGGTAATGAGAACTCATTGCTGTTTTGATATTACCATGCTCACCCACATTCAAAAAGTTACCCAATTTTCTAATGGAACAAAGAACAAGAACAAAGAAAATTACAGCACAGGAACAGGCCCTTCGGCCCTCCAAGCCTGCGCCGATCCAGATCCTCTAGCTAAACATGTCGCCTATTTTCGAAGGGTCTGTATCTCTGCTTCCTGCCCATTCATGTATCTGTCTAGATACATCTTAAAAGACGCTATCGTGCCCGTGTCTACCACCTCCGCTGGCAACGCATTCCATGCACCCACCACCCTCTGCGTAAAAAACTTTCCACGCATATCCCCCCTAAACTTTTCCCCTCTCACTTTGAACTCGTGACCCCTCATAATTGAATCCCCCACTCTGGGAAAAAGCTTCTTGCTATCCACCCTGTCTATACCCCTCATGATTTTGTACACCTCAATCAGGTCCCCCCTCAACCTCCGTCTTTCTAATGAAAATAATCCTAATCTACTCAACCTCTCTTCATAGCTAGCGCCCTCCATACCAGGCAACATCCTGGTGAACCTCCTCTGCACCCTCTCCAAAGCATCTACATCCTTTTGGTAATGTGGCGACCAGAATTGCACGCAGTATTCCAAATGTGGCCGAACCAAAGTCCTATACAACTGTAACATGACCTGCCAACTCTTGTACTCAATACCCCGTCCGATGAAGGAAAGCATGCCGTATGCCTTCTTGACCACTCTATTGACCTGCGTTGCCACCTTCAGGGAACAATGGACCTGAACACCCAAATCTCTCTGTACATCAATTTTCCCCAGGACTTTTCCATTTACTGTATAGTTCACTCTTGAATTGGATCTTCCAAAATGCATCACCTCGCATTTGCCCTGATTGAACTCCATCTGCCATTTCTCTGCCCAACTCTCCAATCTATCTATATTCTGCTGTATTCTCTGACAGTCCCCTTCACTATCTGCTACTCCACCAATCTTAGTGTCGTCTGCAAACTTGCTAATCAGACCACCTATACTTTCCTCCAAATCATTTATGTATATCACAAACAACAGTGGTCCCAGCACGGATCCCTGTGGAACACCACTGGTTACACGTCTCCATTTTGAGAAACTCCCTTCCACTGCTACTCTCTGTCTCCTGTTGCCCAGCCAGTTCTTTATCCATCTAGCGAGTACGCCTTGGACCCCATGCGACTTCACTTTCTCCATCAGCCTACCATGGGGAACCTTATCAAACGCCTTACTGAAGTCCATGTATATGACATCTACAGCCCTTCCCTCATCAATCAACTTTGTCACTTCCTCAAAGAATTCTATTAAGTTGGTAAGACATGACCTTCCCTGCACAAAACCATGTTGCCTATCACTGATAAGCTCATTTTCTTCCAAATGTGAATAGATCCTATCCCTCAGTATCTTCTCCAGCAGCTTCCCTACCACTGACGTCAGGCTCACCGGTCTAAAATTACCTGGATTTTCCCTGCTACCCTTCTTAAACAAGGGGACAACATTAGCAATTCTCCAGTCCTCCGGGACCTCACCTGTGTTTAAGGATGCTGCAAAGATATCTGTTAAGGCCCCAGCTATTTCCTCTCTCACTTCCCTCAGTAACCTGGGATAGATCCCATCCGGACCTGGGGACTTGTCCACCTTAATGCCTTTTAGAATACCCAACACTTCCTCCCTCCTTATGCCGACTTGACCTAGAGTAATCAAACATCTATTCCTAACCTCAACATCCGTCATGTCCTTCTCCTCAGTGAATACCGATGCAAAGTACTCAGTTAAAATCTCACCCATTTTCTCTGACTCCATGCATAACTTTCCTCCTTTGTCCTTGAGTGGGCCAATCCTTTCTCTAGTTACCCTCTTGCTCCTTATATATGAATAAAAGGTTTTGGGATTTTCCTTAACCCTGTTTGCTAAAGATATTTCATGACCCCTTTTAGCCCTCTTAATTCCTCGTTTCAGATTGGTCCTACATTCCCGATATTCTTTCAAAGCTTCGTCTTTCTTCAGCCTCCTAGACCTTATGTATGCTTCCTTTTTCCTCTTTGCTAGTCTCACAATTTCACCTGTCATCCATGGTTCCCCAATCTTGCCATTTCTATCCCTCATTTTCACAGGAACATGTCTCTCCTGCATGCTAATCAACCTCTCTTTAAAAGCCTCCCACATATCACATGTGGATTTACCTTCAAACAGCTGCTCCCAATCTACATTCCCCAGCTCCTGCTGAATTTTGGTATAGTTGGCCTTCTCCCAATTTAGCACTCTTCCTTTAGGACCACTCTCGTCTTTGTCCATGAGTATTCTAAAACTTACGGAATTGTGATCACTATTCCCAAAGTAGTCCCCTACTGAAACTTCAACCACCTGGCCGGGCTCATTCCCCAACACCAGGTCCAGTATGGCCCCTTCCCGAGTTGGACTATTTACATACTGCTCTAGAAAACCCTCCTGGATGCTCCTTACAAATTCTGCTCCATCTAGACCTCTAACACTAAGTGAACCCCAGTCAATGTTGGGAAAATTAAAATCTCCTATCACCACCACCCTGTTGCTCCTACATCTTTCCATAATCTGTTTACATATTTGTACCTCTATCTCACACTCGCTGTTGGGAGGCCTGTAGTACAGCCACAACATTGTTACCGCACCCTTCCTATTTCTGAGTTCTGACCATATTGCCTCACTGCTTGAGTCCTCCATAGTGCCCTCCTTCAGCACAGCTGTGATATCCTCTTTGACCAGTAATGCAACTCCTCCACCCCTTTTACCTCCCTCTCTATCCCGCCTGAAGCATCGATATCCTGGGATATTTAGTTGCCAATCATGCCCTTCCCTCAACCAAGTCTCAGTAATAGCAATATCATACTCCCAGGTACTAATACAAGCCCTAAGTTCATCTGCCTTACCTACTACACTTCTTTCATTAGAACAAATGCACCTCAGACCACCAGTCCCTTTGCGTACATCATCTGCTCCCTTCCTACTCTTTCCCTTAGTCACGCTGACTTCATTATCTAGTTCTTTACAGGCTTTTGTTACTACCTCCTTACTGTCCACTGACCTCCTCATTTGGTTCCCATCCCCCTGCCACATTAGTTTAAACCCTCCCCAACAGCGTTAGCAAAAGCACTCCCAAGGACATTGGTTCCAGTCCGGCCCAGGTGTAGACCGTCCAATTTGTAATAGTTCCACCTCCCCCAGAACCGGTCCCAATGTCCCAAAAATCTGAACCCCTCCCTCCTGCACCATCTCTCAAGCCACGCATTCATCCTGACTATTCTTTCATTTCTACTCTGACTATCACGTGGCACTAGTAGCAATCCTGAGATTACTACCTGAGGTCCTACTTTTTAAACTTGGCTCCTAACTCCCTAAATTCTGCTTGTAGGACCTCATCTCGTTTTTCACCTATATCATTGGTGCCTATGTGCACAACGACAACTGGCTGTTCACCCTCCCCCTTCAGAATGTTTTGCAGCCGATCTGAGACATCCCTGACCCGTGCACCTGGGAGGCAACATACCATTCGGGAGTCGCGTTTTCGACCACAGAACCGCCTATCTACTCCCCTTACAATCGAATCCCCTATGACTATCGCCCTTCCACTCTTTTTCCCGCCCTTCCGAACAGCAGAGCCAGCCACTGTGCCATGAACCTGGCTACTGCTGCCTTCCCCTGGTGAGCCATCTCCCTCAACAGTATCCAAAACGGTATACCTGTTTTGGAGGGAGATGACCGCAGGGGACACCTGCGCTGCCTTCCTGCTCTTTCTCTGCCTTTTGGTCACCCAGTCCCTTTCTCCCTCAGCAATCCTAATCTGCGGTGTGACCAATTCGCTAAACGTGCTATCCACGACCTCCTCAGCATCGCGGATGTTCCAAAGTGAGTCCATCCGCAGCTCCAGAGCCGTCATGCAGTCTAACAAGAGCTGCAGCTGGACACACTTCCTGCACGTGAAGGAGTCAGGGACATCAGCCGTGTCCCTGAGCTCCCACATTGAGCAAGATGAGCATAACACGGGTCTGAGATCTCCTGTCATTTTTAATCTTAAGCTTAACTTAGATAAATGAAAAAGGAACGACAAGTTTTTACCAATCTCACGATAAAAACAAGAGAAATAGAAAAAGCCTTACCTTATCTACACACCACCGAGTCCTTTTTTTTTTGGTTAGAGGAGGAGGGCGGGTGGGAGACACTACAAGTGTAGTGTCTCGGGTTCAGAAACAGCCCAAATATATAGGTTTTTACTTACCCAGCAGCCCCCTGGTCTGCCGAAAACAAAAGGAAAATTAAGTTTAAGTTGAAACTGACCTTCCCAGCTGATCACTCGCTCAGCACTCTCTGCTTCCGAATAAGCTGCTGCAATGAAACACCTCATCATAAACATTTAAAATGACTTGTACCAGATACCTTCATAGTTTCAGACCATACACTTGAGCACCACACATTCACAGGACTACACATCCACTGGCAAACCAATTCTATGCCTCTCTTGCACCCAATCTGTGCAAATACGTATCAAGTATTGATTCTAATTAAATATAAGAATTGTAAATCTGTAGTGCATCGCAAGAGCAGTAATACAGCGAGAAGCTGAAATGTCAAACCATAATGGAATTTGGTTGAGTTGTTCATTAATGCCAGCTGAACACCAAGACAATATCCCCTTTGAAACACATTCCAGACACTAGTCAAGGATAGACAGGAAGGGGAGTTAGATAGTGTTCATGTGAGGAGGGAAGAGCAATATTTTTATTTCTCGTCACTGCATATGATGGCTGACAGTGACAGATCATTTAATACAATCGAAACATATTAGAACCAAAATTTGACTCATTGCATATTGCATCTGAATATAATGTACGTTACAGATTGCTACACCTCATATAAAATAACCCACTTCCCAAATTATGAACTAGTGCAGCAGCTCCTTACAACAGTAATAGACAACAGGAACGCTCACCCTGCGTCCAAATTGGTAGCAGTCACCAATTCATAACCATTTATATGCACAGATTTATTAATTAACACAAGCAACATATAGCACAGGAGGCAGCTACCTGCTCTTTTGATTTCCCTGCATCCTTTAATATTCTTCCTTTTCAAATACTTACACGTCTCTTAAAATTCTTATACACTCTGACTCATAGCTATTTGTAATCAAGCACTCTACATCTTAATAATCCTGTGTGAAAACATTTCTTGCAACTTCCCCCTTCTCAGGATAGCTCAGCATTTGCCAGCTTTTTAAAATTCTTTCATGGGATGCGAACGTCGCTGGCAAAGCTAGCTTGCTTGGCCATTTCAGAGGGAGGGCAGTTAAGGGTCTGGAGTCACATATAGGCCAGACCACGCAAGGACGCCAGATGTCCTTCCGTACTACATGGGTTTTTATGGCAATCAATGATAGCTTCTGAGACTAGCTTTCAATTCCAGATTTTTAAAAATTAATTAATTGAATTTATATTCCACCAGCTGCCGTGGTGAGATTGGAATCTAACTCTCCAAGACATTAAGATGGGCCTCTGGATTACTAGTTCAGTAAACATCACCATCTTCCCTAAAATTACTGTTACTGATTCCAGTGGAACTATCAGTATTTACCCTCTCAAAACCTTTCGAACTTTGAAAACTTCCATTAGATCCTCCATTTTAACTTGCTCTTTTCCAATAAAACCGGCACATTTTTAAGCCTTTCTTCACAATTATGACCTGAAATTCCTAGCATCCTTCAAGCGAATCTTGACTACTCTGCGTAGCTTCAACAGCCTTCCTAGCTCAAGAGTTGCATTTGTCTTAAGCTTGAAATAGTCATGCAGATGTTACTCTACAATAAAAGAATCTGACCACCACGAAAAGTTAAAACTAGTTACAAACGGTACTAAAATGTTTAATAAGGCTATAAATTATTCAGGGTACTCCACGTACTTTTTTCCTCAACTGTCTCCAAGGTTGCAATCAAAGCGAAGAACCACCTTGAGGACGTTTTGGTCAATCAAGTATGACGTGTATTCATTCACCGCATACTTTATCAACTCCATCTCTGAACGAATTGTCTCCCTTGTCATTTTAGAGGAAACGAAAAATCACCATTTCACTTTACAACTCAGATCCAGCTGTCACAGTAAACAATTAACTGCTATCATACCATCAACTTTTGTTGTAACTATATAACGCACAAACAGATGCAGCACTCCCCTGTCAGTCTACACACTAAGAATATCTTAATGTCGTACAGAAAACGCAAGATGCTCACCCTGTGCTACAAGGCTGGTTAATGACTACTCAAAATTTACCATCATTTCAAATATTTCATGGACAGGAAAAATTGCAAACATTTTTCCGCTACAATCTCCCCCTAAAAGGGCATCCCATAGTAAATAAAACAGCACTGAATCGCCCTCAAGCAATCTGCAGTTTTCGTGACGCTCTTGGATTTGAAAAAAAGTCAATTGTGTTGATTAACCAAACACTAGAACACAGCAAACATACGGAGCAGTTCGATTTCATTCCAAATGTTATCTATTTAGAAGAGGATCTAGAAATGGATTCCTACTAAATTAAAACGAAAAATATGCAAAAGGACTGCAGCACGAACAGCAGCAGGCCTGCGTGCAAGATCTGCTATATCCCCTCCATGCATTTTGCTAGATTTGCAATACTGCTGCCGAAGCCAGAACAAAAAAAAACTGAGCAGCGGGGAAAACTACAAATTTTAAAATGCTTTCGTGATAGCAGACCAACGAAAACAGAATGTTGCGTCACAGAATAAACTGAAAATTATATACCACACACACATAAAACCCCCCAATGAAGACAGACCGGGGTTTTCAATGCCAACAAAATGTGAATCATCCCAAGTTGAACGAGCTATTGATTTTTATTTAAAGAAATACAGTTGATCAGAGGTGAGTAAATATATCAGAACTCACCCCACTCTAAAAATTCGGTGATGTTTTTCTCCCTTCTGAGGGGAGAGTTGGTGCACTCATCATACAGACAGATGATAATGTCCAGCAAGGTCTCCACGCTGACCGCTACACCGTTTTTCCGAGGTCCGTCCAGAATCATTTTCTCCAGTTTCTTCAAGCGCACTTCTGCAGACATCTTGACTTCAGGGACGAGCCTTAACCCGGCGAGTCGCTCGCTCTCTCAGATCAAATATTGGAAGAAAAATGTGTCTGCTTTTCCTCCCTTCTAAAAATTACAATTGAAGCAGAAATGAAGGAGGGAGTGGGAGAGGAAGGAGGGAGGGGAAACAGTCTCGGGATCGGTTATTTCTATTTTTTTTCAACACAGAACAATGTCCAGGTCGAAACGGTCGTGTAGTAATCCCGGAGAGGACATGCAGAGCCGGTACACACAGACAGAGGCATCATTCGCCCATTTTTCCCTCTCCCTGCCTGCATTCAGCTGCAGAATTGTTGAAGGTTATTACCGTTAAAATCCTTTTTTTACCCCCTTTCAGTTCACACCGGAGCAGGAAGATGCAACATCTTGTCCCCAAATCCCAGGGGCTTGGAAAAGCACAAAACGATGATGATGACAAAGCTCCTCCTCAGCAAAACTGTCCCGGCTTCATTTTATTCAAATGGAAAAAAAATTATCCTCTCTCTGACCACCCCCCCCGCACACCAACCTCACAAGTTTTCCTTTATTCAGCCCCCCCACACACACGATTGTTTTCCCTCCCGCATCAGATCTTTCCGTCTGTTTGCTATTGTTTCTTTCGGTCAGTGAATAACCTATGTATATCAACCGGCTGATCTATTTATTCATATATATATATATATATATATAAAATCTAGCTGCTGTCTCCTTCCTCTCACTGGAGCATCATCTCACACTCTCCTCCTCTCCTGCCTTGCTGCGGCCGTCGTTTCTGAGGTAAAAAACACACAACATGGCGGCCCCTCCCTGCGGACTGAGACACAAGACTGACGGCCAGAGGGGAGGGGCAACCAGCACGCCGGGATACTGCTGGACTAATGTGCCAACGCACCGACCAGCACGCCGGGATACTGGAGGACTAACGTGCGAACCGACACCCGCCCAGCACGCCGGGATCCTGGAGGACGAGCGAGCGAACCAACCAACCTCCCCTCCCGCGCCGCCCAGCACGCTGGGATATTGGAGTGCGAACCAAACTCCCCTCCCCTCCAGCGCCGCCCAGCACGCTGGGATATTGGAGGACTAACTTATGAAGGGGCGGCTGGGAAGGTCAACTAACGGTTGGCAGATCAGGGCCGCCAGCATAATGCAGAATGGACGTGAGAGGCGGCGATGGGGGGAATTAACGGGCTGTTCTTTTCCTTGAAGAGGGAAACGTCGACACAAAAAAGAACATGGTCGGGGCAGAGCCGCATGTACAATGTGGTTGACTTTTTTTTAATTTCCAAAATATATTTTCATAAAAATCTGTAAAAAAAATACGTCACAAAACAGTTCCAAAAAGCACCAAGTCAAACAATACAAAAAGTGCAAAGGAGATCAGTTTCCTTCAATACAGGAGTGAGTTGCCTCACAACCCTTCCATTTCATTTTACACGCCATGTACATTTTACAGCAAACTTAATTGTCTACCAAGGCACTCAGTTCAAGACAGGGCGCAGTTTTAGGAAATGAGGAGGTGGAGGGAGTGGCAGTGGTAGAGCATTTTGGTGGTAGTGATCATAATTCAGTCAGTTTTATCATAATTGTGGAAAAGGACAGAGATAGAACAAAAATAAAAACAAGAAATACTGGAAATACTCAGCAAGTCTGGCAGCATTTGTGGAGAGAGACGCAGAGAGATGCTTCAGGTCAGAGACTTCACCAGAATTGGAGGATTGGAGAATTGCTAATGTTGTACCTCTGTTTAAAAAGGGAGTGAGGAATAGACCAAATAATTAACAGGCCAGTCAATCTAACCTCAGTGGTGGGAAAATTATTGGAATCTATTCTGAGAGACAGGATAAGCTGTCACTTAGAAAGGCACAGGTTAATCAAGGATAGTCAGCATGGATTTGTTAAAGGAAGATCTTGTTTGACCAACTTGATCGAATTTTTTGAAGAAGTATCAAGGAAGATAGATGAGAGTTGTGCAGTTGATGAGGTCAACATGGATTTTAGCAAGGCTTTTGACAAGGTCCCACATGGCAGACTGGTTAAAAAAATAAAATCCCATGGCATCCAGAGAAATGCAGCAAGCTGGATACAAAATTGGCTTAGTGGCAGGAAACAGAGTAATTGTTGATGGGTGATTTAGCGACTGGAGGGCTGTTTGCAGTGGCGTTCCGCAGGGATCAGTACTGGGTCCCCTGCTTTTTGTGGTATATATTAACCATTTGGAAGTAAATGTAGGGGGCATGATCAAGAAGTTTGCGGACGACACAAAGATTGATCGTGTAGTAGATAGTGAGGAGGATAGCTGTAGGCTGCAGGAAGATATTAATGGTCTGGTCAGATGGACAGAAAAGTGGCAAATGGAATTCAACCCGGAGAAGTGTGAGGTGATGCATTTGGGGAGGTCAAATAATGCAAAGGAAAACACGATTAATAGGAAAATACTGAGAAGTGTAGAGGAAGTAAGCAACCTTGGAATGAATGTCCACAGATCCCTGAAGGTAGCAGGACAGGTCAATAACGTGGTTAAGAAGGCACATGGACGCCTTTCCTTTATTAGCCGAGGTATAGAATACATGAGCAGGGAGGTTATGCTGGAACTGTATAAGTCACTGGTTATTTTTTTTATTATTCATTCATGGGATGTGGGCATCGCTGGCCAGGCCAGCATTTATTACCCATCCCTAATTGCCCTTGTGAAGGTGGTAGTGAGCCTTCTTGAATCCTGCAGTCCATGTGAAGTAGGTACACCCATAGGAAGGGAGTTCCAGGATTTTGACCCAGCGACAGTGAAGGAATGGCAATATAGTTCCAAGTCAGGATGGTGTGTGACTTGGAGGGGAACTTGCAGGTGGTGGTGTTCCCATGTATTTGCTACCCTTGTCCTTCTAGTTGGTAGAGGTCGCGGGTTTGGAAGGTGCTGTCTAAGGAGCCTTGGTGCATTGCTGCAGTGCATCTTGTAGATGGTACACACTGCTGCCACTGTGTGTCCGTGGTGGAGGGATGTTTGTAGATGGGGTGCCAAACAAGCGGGCTGCTTTGTCCTGGATGATGTTGAGCTTCTTGAGTGTTGTTGGAGCTGCACCCATCCAGGCAAGTGGAGAGTATTCCAGCAGACTCCTGACTTGTGCCTTGTAGATGGTGGACAGGCTTTGGGGAGTCAGGAGGTGAGTTACTCACCTCAAGATTCCTAGCCTCTGACCTGCTCTTGTAGCCACAGTATTTATATGGCTACTTCAGTTCAGGTTCTGGTCTATGGTAGCCCCTAGGATGTTGATAGTGGGGGATTCAGCGATGGTAATGCCGTTGAATGTCAAGGGGAGATGGTTAGATTCTCTCTTGTTGGAGGTGGTCATTGCCTGGCACTTGTGTGGCGCGAATGTTACTTGCCACATATCAGCCCAAGCCTGGATGTTGTCCAGGTCTTGCTGCATTTCTACACGGAGTGCTTCAGTATCTGAGGAGTCCCGAATGGTGCTGAACATTGTGCAATCATCAGCGAACAACCCCATTTCTGACCTTATGATTGAAGGAAGGTCATTGATGAAGCAGCTGAAGATGGTTGGCCTTAGGACACTACCCTGAGGAACTCCTGCAGTGATGTTCTGGAGCTCAGATGAATGACCTCCAACAACCACAACCATCTTCCTTTGTGCTAGGTATGACTCCAGCCAGCAGAGGATATTCCCCCTGATTCCCATTTACCTCAGTTTTGCTAGGGCTCCTTGATGACATAACCAGTCAAATGCTGCCTTGAAGTCAAGGGCAGTCACACTCACCTCACCTCTTGAGTTCAGCTCTTTTGTCCACGTTTGAACCAAGGCTGTAATGAGGTCAGGAGCTGAGTGGCCCTGGCAGAACCCAAACTGAGCATCACTGAGCAGGTTATTGCTAAGCAAGTGCCGCTTGATGGCACTGTTGATGACACCTTCCATCACTTTACTGATGATTGAGAGTAGGTTGATGGAGCGGTAGTTGGCCGGGTTGGACTTGTCCTGCTTTTTGTGTACAGGACATACATGGGCAATTTTCCACATTGCAGGGTAGATGCCAGTGTTGCAGCTGTACTGGAACAGCTTGGCTAGGGGCGCGGCAAGTTCTGGAGCACAGGTCTTCAGTACTATTGCCGGAATATTGTCTGGGCTCATAGCTTTTGCAGTATCCAGTGCCTTCAGTCGTTTCTTGCTATCACGCGGAGTGAATCGAATTGGCTGAAGTCTGGCATCTGTGATGCTGGGGACTTCAGGAGGAGGCCGAGATGGATCATCAACTCGGCAATTCTGGCTGAAGATTGTTGCAAATGCTTCAGCCTTATCTTTCGCACTGATGTGCTGGGCTCCCCCATCATTGAGGATGGGGATATTTGTGGAGCCACCTCCTCCAGTTAGTTGTTTAATTGTCCACCAGCATTCACGGCTGGATGTGGCAGTACTGCAGAGCTTAGATCTGATCCGTTGGTCATGCGATCGCTTAGCTCTGTCTATCGCATGCTGCTTACGCAGTTTGGCATGCAGATAGTCCTGTGTTGTAGCTTCACCAGGTTGACACCTCATTTTGAGGTATGCCTGGTGCTGCTCTTGGCATGCCCTCCTGCACTCTTCATTGAACCAGGGTTGGTCTCCTGGCTTGATGGTAATGGTAGAGTGGGGGATATGCCAGGCCATGAGGTTACAGATTGTGGTTGAGTACAATTCTGCTGCTGCTGATGGCGCACAGCGCCTCATGGATGCCCAGTTTTGCATTGCTAAATCTGTTTGAAATCTATCCCATTTAGCACGGTGATAGTGCCACACAACACGATGGACGGTATCTTCAATGTGAAGTCGGGACTTCGTCTCCACAAGGACTGTGCCGTGGTCACTCCTACCAATACTGTCATGGACAGAAGCATCTGCAGCAGGCAGATTGGTAAGGACGAGGTCAAGTATGTTTTTCCCTCGTGTTGGTTCCCCCACCACCTGCCACAGACCCAGTCTAGCAGCTATGTCCTTTAGGACTCGGCCAGCTCGGTCAGTAGTGGTGCTACTGAGCCACTCTTGGTGATGGACATTGAAGACCCCCACCCAAAGTACATTTTGTGCCCTTGCCACCCTCAGTGCTTCCTCCAAGTGGTGTTCAACATGGAGGAGTACTGAGTCAGCAGCTGAGGGAGGGCGGTAGGTGGTAATCAGTCGGAGGTTACCTTGCCCATGTTTGACCTGATGCCATGAGACTTCATGGGGTCCGGAGTCAATGTTGAGGACTCCCAGGGCAACTCCCTCCCTACTGTATACCACTGTGCCACCATCTCTGGTGGGTCTGTCCTGCCGGTTGAGACAGGACATACCCGGGGATGGTTATGGCAGTGTCTGGGACATCATCTGTCAGGTATGATTCCCTGAGTATGACTATGTCAGACTGTTGCTTGACTAGTCTGTGGGACAGCTCTCCCAACTTTGGCACAAGCCCCCAGATGTTAGTAAGGAGGACTTTGCAGGGTCGGCAGGGCTGGGTTTGCTGTTGTCGTTTCTGGTGCCTGGTCGATGCCGGGAGGTCTGTCCGTTTTCATTCCTTTTTATTGACACAATTTGAGGCCACAATTTGAGTTCTGTGTGCCGTTCTGGTCACCTCATTACAGAAACGATGTAATTGCTGAGGGGAGATCTGATTGAAATGTACAAAATTTTGTGGGGCCTGGACAGAGTGGAGGTGAAGGGCCTATTCACCTTAGCAGAGAGGTCAGTAACGAGGGGGCATAGATTTAAAGTGATTGGTAATAAAATTAGAGGGTAGATGAGGAAAAACTTTTTCACCCAGAGGGTGGTGATGGTCTGGACCTCACTGCCTGAAAGGGTGGTTGAGGCAGAGACCCTCGACTTATTCAAAAGGAGACTGGATATGCATCTCAAGTGCCATAATCTGCAGGGCTATGGACCAAATGCTGGAAGGTGGGATTGGAATAGCTGGATCATTTTTTGGCTGGCACAGACATGATGGGCCAAGTGGCCTCTTTCTTTGCCTTAAACTTTCTATGATTTTTTTCAAGGGCAATTATAGATGGGCAACAAATGCTGTTTCACTGTCAACGCCCACACCTCTTGCAGGAATATTTTAAAAAGGTTAAGATCACAGCTGCTCTCATTTGTGGTTCAGTTGGTTAAACCCTTTTGCCTCTAAGTGAGAAGTATCTGGTTTCAAGTTGCACTGTCAGAGGGTAGCACAGTGGCACAGTGGTTAACACCGCAGCCTCACAGCTCCAGCAACCTGGGTTTGGTTCTGGGTACTGCCTGTGTGGAGTTTGCAAGTTCTCCCTGTGACTGTGTGGGTTTCCTCGGGGTGCTCTGGTTTCCTCCCACATGCCAAAGACGTGTGGGTTGATAGGTAAATTGGCCATTGCAAAAATTGCCCCTAGTGTAGGTAGGTGGTAGGAGAATTGAGAGAAGGTGGGGATGTGAGAGGGAACATGGGATTAATGTAGGATTAGTATAAATGGGTGGTTGCTGGTCGGTGCAGACTCGTTGGGCCAAAGGGCCTTTTTCGCTGCTGTATGACTCTATGAGGTGTTGTCTTTTTAGACAAGATGGGCAGGGGAATTCTCGCTGGTCACTATTTATCCCTCGATCAACATCACAAAAACAAATTTTCTGATCATTATCACATTGCTGTTTGTGGGATCTTGCTGTGTGGAAATTGGCTGCCACATTACCTGCAAGAGTGACAAAAGTTCTTAATTGGCTGTAAAGCTATTTGGGACATCGTGAGATGGTGAAAATTGCTTTAAACATTGAATTTTTTTAAAATGGTCCACCCAATCCGACCAAGGAAGATGGGGAACCAGAGGCTGGAGCCGAAGACTAGCCAGCCGGTACTGTTAGAATGGTGTGGTGTGTGGAGGTCAGAACGAGAACTACACAAAGCATGCAGTCGAGTGCAAGGGAGAATCACACATGATCCAGCAAGCGGGCTGCACTGTATGACGGGATACTGGAAGAGTGGCGGCGGCTGATGGACAAGCAGTCTGGCGCATGCGCACATTTCGGAGAGTGCAGAGCTGTAGGTGCGCGTGCGCGAGCCTGCCTGTTGCTCTGTCAATCTGGGAAGAAATGGAATCGACAGAAAGATATGAATGAAGAAACAAATGCACCGAACAGCTGACTAACCTCTCATACGCTGCCAGCCATGCTTATTGTTTTTTCTTCAAGGATATTTGCATATATATTTTTCAAATAAAATACTGCAGTCAGAAAAAATGACCCAACTTGAAGACAAATTGCAACTGATGACCCAACTGAACGGCAGGGTAATGGTAAAGGGCTTTAAATCGGGATTGCAAGCAATAAATAAGTCAGCTCCAGCAATGTTCCGGGCATGTCGATTGCTCCAGCATCGGGCCGCTGAAAGATAGAGTGCTAACTTGTTTGTTGACAAAGGTGTACACTTCAGCGCAGAGAACATTTCGGTTTAAGGCAGTCAGTTTCACCTTCAAGCACACCCAAACCCCCTGGTACAGCACATTTCAAAGCAAAATTTAGCTTCCTCTGCTCTGCCCCTCTATTGTACCAGTATGGCATGATCTCTGATAGTCTCGCGCTACTCAGGGATACGATCGCCTATGTACGGGACAGGAGGGTGGACACCTGCCTCATCAGCCTGGACCAGGAGAAGGCTTTTGACAGGACATCGCACACCTACATGATGGACGTGCTTTCCAAAATGGGGTTTGGGGAGGGAATCTGCAATTGGATCAAACTGCTCTACACAAACATCAGTAGCGCAGTCTCAATCAACGGGTGGGAATCTGAAAGTTTCCCGATCAAATCTGGAGTCAGACAGGGCTGTCCTCTGTCCCCGGTCTTGTTTGTTTGCTGTATTGAACCCTTTGCTGAGTCTATTAGGAAGGATGCGAGCATAAGAGGGGTGACAATCCCAGGCAGCGGAGGCCCTCAGGTCAAAACCTCCCTGTACATGGATAACGTCGCCGTTTTCTGCTCGGATCCACTGTCCGTGCGCAGACTGATGAGCATCTGCGACCAGTTCGAACTGGCCTCGGGACCCAAAGTTAACCACGGCAAGAGCGAGGCCATGTTCTTTGGCAACTGGGCTGACCGATCCTTTGACCCCTTCACCGTCAGGTCAGATTACCTGAAGGTGCTGGGGATATGGTTCGGAAGGGCCGGGGCGTGCACCAAAACATGGGAGGAGCGAGTAGCCAAGGTACGACAAAAGTTGGGCATGTGGGGGCAGTGATCTCTCTCCATTGTGGGTAAGAACCTGGTCATCAGGTGCGAGGCGCTCACGTTGTTGCTCTACGTGGCGCAGGTCTGGCCCATACCCCACTCCTGCGCCGTGGCAGTTACCCGAGCCATTTTCCGCTTCGTCTGGGTATCTAAAATGGACCGGGTCCGGAGGGACACGATGTTCAAATCTCTGGACAAGGGCGGGAAAAATGTACCCAACGTGGCCCTCATCCTGATGACCACCTTCGTGTGCGGCTGCATCAAGCTGTGTGTAGATCCCCAGTACGCAAACTCCAAGTGTCACTACGTGCTGAGGTTCTATCTGTCCCCGGTGTTGCGAAGGATGGGCCTGGTCACATTGCCGCGGAACGCTCCATGCAGTTGGGCGGTGCCGTACCACCTATCATTCATGGAGCAGTTTCTGCGGGAAAACACCTTTGACCACCGGTCCATCAGGCAGTGGTCTGCACGGAATGTCCTCAAGGCCCTACGGGAAAAGGAAACGGTGGATCCTGTCGGATGGTTCCCCGAGCAGACCGTCAAAGTCATTTGGCGGAATGCCTCATCACCAGAACTTTCAAACAAGCACCAAGACGTAGCTTGGCTGGTGGTGAGAAGGGCCCTCCCCGTCAGATCCTTCATGCACACCCGAAGTCTTGCCCCCTCCGCACAGTGACCCCGCGTTGGCTGTGGTGGGGAAGAGACGGTCGCCCACCTCCTCCTGGAATGTGCCTTTGCAAAGCAGGTGTGGAAAGAGATGCAGTGGTTTTTGTCGAGGTTCATCCCAAGCAGCTCTGTAACACAGGAGTCTGTGCTCTACGGGCTGTTCCCAGGGACGCACACCGAGACAAACATCAACTGCTGCTGGAGGACTATCAATTCGGTGAAAGACGCCCTTTGGTCTGCCCGAAACTTGCTGGTCTTCCAGTGCAAAGAGTTGTCCACCACCGAATGTTGCAGACTGGCACATTCCAAGGTCCAGGACTACGTGCTGAGGGACGCACTAAAGCTTGGGGCAGCCGCAGCAAAGGCTCAATGGGGAAAGACCACAGTGTAAGGTTCCCCCACCAAGCTGGACTGAGGGGCTGGATCCATGGGAAACCCCTCGAACTGTATCGTTAATATTCTCAATTGCTGTAAATGTAAAACTGTAATTGACATGACAATTGTGAAACGGAAGGGTTGGGAAGAAACTCATGACAGTATTGAAGGAAACTGATCTCCCTTGCAATGTTTGTATTTTTTGGTGCTGTTTGTAAACTGTTTGGCAATGTAATTTTTACAGAATTTTATGAATAAAGTATATTTTGAAAATAAAAAAAAAAAAATTTCCGTTCATTCACTGGTCATCTCGCGGCTGAGCTGTTAAACATTTTCTACAAAAGAAAGACAAGCTTCAGTTTGGCCCTTTTTCATCTTTAACTTGTCTTATGCTCTCTGTGCAAACGGCAATCATCGCCAAATGAAGGGCAGATTCATGCTGTGTTTCACAACCATTAGGAACTGCATTGGACTGTATTTTTTTTTCATTTGGACAGTTAACAGGCAGATGAAGCATTCACCCCTTTAGTCTGAGCTACTGCAAAGCAAAATATATATATCATAACCTGTCATAACCTCTGCATCACCAACTCGATCTATCACACTAAACCCTGTCACCAGGTTTCATGGAGGCACCCAAGATCACGTCATTGGCACCAGCTAGACCTCATTGTCACAAGGCGAGCCGCCTTAAACAGTGTTCAAATCACATGCAGCTTCCACAGTGCGGACTGCGACACCGACCACTCCCTGGTGTGCAGCAAGGTTAGACTCAGACCAAAGAAGTTGCATCATTCCAAGCAGAAGGGCCACCCGCGCATCAACACGAGCAGAATTTCTCATCCACAGCTGTTACAAAAATTTCTAAATTTACTTGTAATAGACCTTCAAAACACTCCCACAGGGGATGCTGAGACCAAGTGGGCCCACATCAGAGACGCCATCTATGAGTCAGCTTTGAACACCTACGACAAAAGTGCGAAGAGAAATGCAGACTGGTTTCAATCTCATAATGAAGAGCTGGAACCTGTCATAGCCGCTAAGCGCATTGCACTGTTGAACTACAAGAAAGCCCCCAGCGATTTAACATCCGCAGCACTTAAAGCAGCCAGAAGCACTGCACAAAGAACAGCCAGGCGCTGCGCAAACGACTACTGGCAACACCTATGCAGTCATATTCAGCTGGCCTCAGACACCGGAAACATCAGAGGAATGTATGATGGCATGAAGAGAGCTCTTGGGCCAACCATCAAGAAGATCGCCCCCCTCAAATCTAAATCAGGGGACATAATCACTGACCAACATAAACAAATGGACCACTGGGTTGAGCACTACCTAGAACTGTACTCCAGGGAGAATGCTGTCACTGAGACTGCCCTCAATGCAGCCCAGCCTCTACCAGTCATGGATGAGCTGGACGCACAGCCAACCAAATCGGAACTCAGTGATGCCATTGATTCTCTAGCCAGCGGAAAAGCCCCTGGGAAGGACAGCATTACCCCTGAAATAATCAAGAGTGCCAAGCCTGTTATACTCTCAGCACTACATGAACTGCTTTGCCTGTGCTGGGACGAGGGAGCAGTACCACAGGACATGCACGATGCCAATATCATCACCCTCTATAAAAACAAAGGTGACCGCGGTGACTGCAACAACTGCCGTGGAATCTCCCTGCTCAGCAAAGTGGGGAAAGTCTTTGCTCGAGTCGCTCTGAACAGGCTCCAGAAGCTGGCCGAGGGCGTCTACCCTGAGGCACAGTGTGGCTTTCGTGCAGAGAGATCGACCGTTGACATGCTGTTCTCCCTTCGTCAGATACAGGAGAAATGCCGTGAACAACAGATGCCCCTCTACATTGCTTTCATTGATCTCACCAAAGCCTTTGACCTCGTCAGCAGACGTGGTCTCTTCAGACTATGAGAAAAGATCGGATGCCCACCAAAGCTACTAAGTATCATCACCTCATTCCATGACAATATGAAAGGCACAATTCAACATGGTGGCTCCTCATCAGAGCCCTTTCCTATCCTGAGTGGTGTGAAACAGGGCTGTGTTCTCGCACCCACACTTGTTGGGATTTACTTCTCCCTGCTGCTTTCACATGCGTTCAAGTCCTCTGAAGAAGGAATTTTCCTCCACACAAGATCAGGGGGCAGGTTATTCAACCTTGCCCGTCTAAGAGCGAAGTCCAAAGTACGGAAAGTCCTCATCAGGGAACTCCTCTTTGCTGACGATGCTGCTTTAACATCTCACACTGAAGAGTGCCTGCAGAGTCTCATCGACAGGATTGCGGCTGCCTGCAATGAATTTGGCCCAAACATCAGCCTCAAGAAAACGAACATCATGGGGCAGGACGTCAGAAATGCTCCATCCATCAATATTGGCGACCACGCTCTGGAAGTGGTTCAAGAGTTCACCTACCTAGGCTCAACTATCACCAGTAACCTGTCTCTAGATGCAGAAATCAACAAGCGCATGGGTAAGGCTTCCACTGCTATGTCCAGACTGGCCAAGAGAGTGTGGGAAAATGGCGCACTGACACGGAACACAAAAGTCCGAGTGTATCAGGCCTGTGTCCTCAGTACCTTGCTCTATGGCAGCGAGGCCTGGACAACATATGCCAGCCAAGAGCGACGTCTCAATTCATTCCATCTTTGCTGCCTCCAGAGAATACTTGGCATCAGGTGGCAGGACCGTATCTCCAACACAGAAGTCCTCGAGGCGGCCAACATCCCCAGCTTGTACACACTACTGAGTCAGCCGTGCTTTAGATGGCTTGGCCATGTGAGCCGCATGGAAGATGGCAGGATCCCCAAAGACACATTGTACAGCGAGCTCGCCACTGGTATCAGACCCATCGGCCGTCCATGTCTCCACTTTAAAGACGTCTGCAAACACGACATGAAATCCTGTGACATTGATCACAAGTCGTGGGAGTCAGTTGCCAGCGTTCGCCAGAGCTGGCGGGCAACCATAAAGGCTGGGCTAAAGTGTGGCGAGTCGAAGAGACTTAGTAGTTGGCAGGATAAAAGACAGAAGCGCAAGGAGAGAGCCAACTGTGTAACAGCCCCGACAAACAAATTTCTCTGCAGCACCTGTGGAAGAGTCTGTCACTCTAGAATTGGCCTTTATAGCCACTCCAGGCGCTGCTCCACAAACCACTGACCACCTCCAGGTACGTATCCATTGTCTCTCGAGATAAGGAGGCCCAAAAGAAACTTCAAAATACAAGAACCCACAGGTAAAAAAAAAGTGTGCTGAGTACCTCTGCACAGAGTTCCTTGCTGCACTTCTCTCCGAAATATTTTCCTTTTTAGATGCATCAGAAGAGTCACGGATGTAGGTGGGAAGAGACTGGACCAGGGGAGATAGAAAGAAATAAGTTCAGTGGGGCAGAAACAGGCTGAAACGATGAGTCTTTGGGAAGGAGATAGAAGCAGGCTGTCCTGGGTTGCAGGTCTATGAGGTTGGAAGTTATACAGGGGAGAGATCTTTTCTCCGCTGGGGGTCCAGTCTCTTCCCACCTACATCCATGACTCTGCTGACGCCCTAGGTCATTTTGACAATTTCCGATATCCTGGCTCTAACTGCCTCCTCTTCACTATGGACGTCCAATCGCTCTACACCTCCATCCCCCACCAGGACGGTCTGAGGCCTCTCTGCTTCTTCCTTGAACAGAAGCCCAACCAGTCCCCATCCACCACCACCCTCCTCCGCCTTGCTGAACTTGTTCTCACATTGAACAACTTTTCCTTCAACTCCACTCACTTCCTTCAAGTAAAAGGTGTTGCTATGGGTATCCGCATCGGTCTTGGTTATGTCTGTCTTATTGTGGGGGGTATGTCAAACATTCCTTGTTCCAGTCCAAGTCAGGCCCCATCCCCCAACTTTTGATGACTGTATCGGTGCTGTTTCCTGCTCCTACCCCGAATTGGAAAAGTTCATCAACTTTGCTTCCAATTTCCACCCTTCTCTCACCTTTGTAACGTCCATCTCCAACACTTCTCTTCACTTCCTTGACTTCTCTGATTCCATCTCTGGGAATAGACTGTCCACTAATATTCATTATAAGCCCACCGACTGCCACAGCTACCCCAAAAACACTTCCTCACACCCTGCTTCCTGGAAGGACTCTATTCCATTCTCCCAATTTCTCCGTCTCCGATGTTTCTGTTCTGATAATGCAACCTTCCACAACAGCGTTTCTGATATGTCTTCCTTTTTCCTCAACCGAGGATTCACCCCCACTGTGGTTGACAGGGCCCTCAACCGTGTCCGGCCCATTTCCCGCACTTCTGCCCTCACCCCTTACCCTCCCTCCCTGAATCCCGACAGGGTTCCCCTTGTTCTCACTTTCCACCCCTCCAGCCTAAACATCCCGAGGATCATCCTCTGCCATTTCTGCCACCTCCAGCGTGATGCCACCACCAAATACATCTTCCCCTCCCCTCCCCTGTCAGCATTCTGAAGGGATAGTTCCGACTGCGACACCCGGTCCACTCCTCCATTATCCCCAAACCTCATCCCCTTCCATTGGCACCTTCCCATGCAATCGCAGGAGGTGTATTACCTGCCATTTTATCTCCTCTGTCCTCACCATCCAAGGCCCCAAACATTCCTTTCAGCAGCAGCAGGTGAAGCAGCGATTTACCTGTACTTCTTTCAATTTAGTATACTGTATTCGCTGTTCACAATGCAGTCTCCTCTACATTGGGGAGACCATATGCAGATTGGGTGACCGCTTTGCAGAACACCTCCACTCAGGCCATAAGCATGACCCTGAGCTTCTGGTCACATGCCATTTCAACACAGCCCCCTGCTCTCATGCTCACATCTCTGTCTTTGGCTTGCTGCAGTGTTCCAGTGAACATCAATGTAAGCTCAAGGAACAGCATCTCATTTTCCGATTACGCACACTACAGCCTGCCGGACTGAACATTGAGATCAACAATTTCAGAGCATGACTGGCCCCTTTTATTATTATTTTATTTTATTTTGTTTTATAATTTTTTACCATGTGCCTGCCTTATACTGGGTTTTCATGTTTGTGCTTTTGGCTAGGGCTGTTCATTATACAGTCATTAACACTAACAGTCTCTGCACTAACGCCTTTTTTTTCCGCACCATTTGCACACTCCCTTTGCCTTTGCCCCATGACCTCCTTGTCAGTTAATCTCCACCCCTGCTTCACTTGCTTAAAACCTATTACAATTCTAACCTTTCCCAGTTTTGATGAAAGGTCTCAGACTTGAAACGTTAACTCTGCTTCTCTCTCCACAGATACTGCCAGACCTGCTGAGTATTTCCAGCACTTGCTGTTTTTATTTCAGATTTCCAGCGTCTGCAGTATTTTGCTTTTATTTTAGCATTTTTTAATGCCAATATGGAGCAAGGTCTTAACCAGTGGTGAGATACCCTACTTACTGTCAACAGCTTAGGGAAAGATTGGCAGAACCAAGCCTTAGTGTCCCTCACTTGTCTACAGAAGTACTGCTAGCACTTGAACTATCATTTCAATCCACAAAGTCTACCAGTAAGCTTTTCCATTTGTCCAACATGAAACACTCTATACATTAGAGCATTTATGTGCAGGGATATTTGCAGCAAAGGGAAATATTCAAACTCCAGTGGTTGATCTATCCCTCTAGATCCTCACAACCAACAGATCAGATCTAAGCTCTGCAGTCCTGCCACATGCATTTGTGAATGGTGGTCGACAATAACAACTGAGGCTCCACAAATATTCCCATCTTCAATGATGGGGGAGCCCAGCACATCAGTGCAAAAGAAAAGGCTGAAGCATTTGCAACAATCTTCAGCCAGAAGTGCCAAGTGGATAATCCATCTCGGCCTCCCCCTGAGGTCACCAGCATCACAGAATCCAGTCTTCAGCCAGTTTGATTCAATCCATGTGATATCCAGCAACAGCTGAATGCACTGGACACCGCAAAGACTATGGGTCCTGACAACATCCTGGCAATAGTACTGAAGACTTGTGCTGCAGAACTGGCTGCGCCCCTAGCCAAGCTGTTCCCATACAGCTACAACACTGTCAAATGTGGAAAATTGGCCAGGTATGTCACGTACATAAAAAGCAGGACAAATCTAATCCAGCTAATAAGCGCCCCATCAGTCTTCTCTCAATCATCAGCAAAGTAATGTAAGGTGCCATTGACAGTGCTATCAAGCGCCACTTAAACAGCAATAACCTGCTCAGTGACGCTCAGTTTGAATTCGGCCAGGGCCAGTCAGCTCCTGACCTCATTACAGTCTTGGTCCAAACATGGACAAAAGAGCTGAATTCAAGAGGTAAGCTGAGAGTGATAATCCTAGATATCAAGGCAGCATTTGACCCATTGTGGCATCAAGGAGCCCTAGCCAAACTGAAGTCAATGGGAATCAGGGGGAAAACTCTCCACTGGTTGGAGTCATACCTAGCGCAAAAGAATATGGTTGGGGTTGTTGGAGGCCTATCATCTGAGCCCCAGGACATTGCTGCAGGTGTTCCTCAGGGTAGTGACCTAGGCCCAACCATCTTCAGCTGCTTCATCAATGATCTTCTCTCCATCACAAAGTCAGATGTGGGGATGTTTGCAGATGATTGCACAATGTTCAGCACCATTTGTGACTCCTCAGATTCTGAAGCAGCCCAAGTCCATATGCAGCAAGACCTGGACAACAATCAAGCTTCGGCTGATAAGTGGCAAGTAACATTCATGCCACACAAGTGCTAAGCAATGATCATCTCCAACAAGAGAGAATCCAACCATCTCCTCTTGGCATTCAACAGCATTATGATAACCAAATCTCCCACTATCAACATCCTGGGGGTTACCATTGACCAGAAACTGAACTGAACCAGCCACATAAATGCTGTGGCTACAAGAGCAGATCAGAGACTGAGAATCCTGTGGCGAGTAACTCACCTCCTGTTTCCACAAAGCCTGTCCACCATCTACAAGGCAGAAGTCAAAAGTGTGATGGAATACTCTCCACTTGCATGGATGGGCACAGCTTCAACAACACTCAAAAAGCTCAAAACCATCCAGGACAAAGCAGCCCGCTTGATTGGCACTACATCCACAACCTTCTACATTTAGTCCATCCACCACCGATGCACAGTGGCAGCAGTGTGTACCATCTACAAGATGCACTGCAGCAACGCACCCCGCCTCCTTCAAGAGCACTTCCAAACCCACACACAACCTCTTCCACCTGGAAGGACAAGGACAACAGATGCATGGGAACACCACCACCTGCAGGTTCCTCTCCAAGTCACAAACCATCCTGACTTGGAAATATACCACCATTCCTTCACAGTGCCTGGAGCAAAATCCTGGATCTTGCTCCTTTATAGCTGTGGGTGTACCTGCACAACATGGACTGCAACGGTTCAAGAAGGCAGCTTACCACCACCTTCTCAAGGGCAATTAGGGATGGGCAACAAATACTGGCCTTGCAGGCAATGCCCACATACCATAAAGAATTTTAAAAATCCCATTAATGAGCCAGTCTGGCAGTTGGCACAGTGCCCGCATTTCCGACAACCAGACTCTCAAAGATATGAGATTACCAAGTTGTCATGGAGGACTGACATTCAATCATTCATCACCAGGCGGCCCCGATCCTCCATCAGCATATTCTAGTGGTGGGATATTGACAATGTGCTTGGTAACACCACAGAACAGTGGAGTGGTGGGTTATACACAGTGTTCCTAGGAATAACACAGAACAGAGGAGTGGTGGGATCTCGGCAGTGTTTCTAGGAATAACATAGCACAGTGGAGTGGTGGGATATAGACAATGTTTCTGGGAATGAAACAGAACAGTGCAGTGGTGGGATATAAACAATGTTCCTGGGAATAATATGAAATAGTGGAATGGTGGGATATGGACAGTCATCCTGAGAATAACACAGAACAGTGGAGTGGTGGGATATAGACAGTGTCATTGGGAATGATACAGAACAGTGGAGTAGTGGGATATAGACAGGGTCATTGGGAATGATACAGGACACTGCAGTTGTGGGATATAGACAGGGTCATTGGGAATAATACAGAACAGTGGAGTAGTGGGATATAGACAGGGTCATTGGGAATAATACAGAACACTGGAGTGGTGAGATCTAGACAGTGTTGCTGGGAATAACACAGAACAGTGGAGTAGTGGGATATAGACAGTGTTGCTGGGAATAACACAGAACAGTGGAGTAGTGGGATATAGACAGTGTAGCTGGGAAGAGCACAGAACAGTGGAGTAGTGGGACATAGACAGTGTTGCTGGGAATAGCACAGAACAGTGGAGGAGTGGGATATAGACAGTGTTGCTGGGAATAACACAGAACAGTGGAGTAGTGGGATATAGACAGTGTAGCTGGGAATAGCACAGAACAGTGGAGTAGTGGGATATAGACAGTGTTGCTGGGAATAACACAGAACAGTGGAGTAGTGGGATATAGACAGTGTAGCTGGGAATAACACAGAACAGTGGAGTAGTGGGATATAGACAGTGTTGCTGGGAATAACACAGAACAGTGGAGTAGTGGGATATAGACAGTGTTGCTGGGAATAGCACAGAACAGTGAAGGAGTGGGATATAGACAGTGTTGCTGGGAATAGCACAGAACAGTGGAGTAGTGGGATATAGACGGTGTTGCTGGGAAAAACACAGAAAAGTGGAGTGGTGAGACATAAACACTGTTCCTGGGAATGAGACAGAACATGCAGTGGTGGGATATTCACAGTGTTCCTAGGAATAACCCAGAAAAATGGAGTGGTGGGATATAGACAGTGTCGCTGGGAACAGCACAGAACAATGGAGTAGTGGGATATAGATAGTGTTGCTGGGAATAACACAGAACAGTGGAGTAGTGGGATATAGACAGTGTCGCTGGGAACAGCACAGAACAATGGAGTAGTGGGATATAGATAGTGTTGCTGGGAATAACACAGAACAGTGGAGTAGTGGGATATAGATAGTGTTGCTGGGAATAACACAGAATAGTGGAGTAGTGGGATATAGACAGTGTTGCTGGGAATAGCACAGAACAATGGAGTAGTGGGATATAGACAGTGTCGCTGGGAATAGCACAGAACAGTGGAGTGGTGGGATATAGACAGTGTTGCTGGGAATAGCACAGAACACTGGAGGAGTGGGATATAGACAAAGTTGTTGGGATTGCACAGAGCAGTGGAGTAGTGGGATATAGACAATGTTTCTGGGAATAATATGAAATAGTGGAATGGTGGGATATGGACAGTCATCCTGAGAATAACACAGAACAGTGGAGTGGTGGGATATAGACAGTGTCATTGGGAATGATACAGAACAGTGGAGTAGTGGGATATAGACAGGGTCATTGGGAATGATATAGAACAGTGGAGTAGTGGGATATAGACAGGGTCATTGGGAATGATACAGAACACTGCAGTTGTGGGATATAGACAGTGTCATTGGGAATGATACAGAACAGTGGAGTAGTGGGATATAGACAGGGTCATTGGGAATGATACAGAACACTGCAGTTGTGGGATATAGACAGTGTCATTGGGAATGATACAGAACAGTGGAGTAGTGAGATATGGACAATGCTTCTGGGAATGATACAGAACAGTGGAGTAGTGGGATATAGACAGGGTCATCGGGAATAATACAGAACAGTGGAGTAGTGAGATATAGACAGGGTCATCGGGAAAAATACAGAACACGGGAGTGGTGAGATATAGACAGTGTCATTGGGAATAATACAGAACAGTAGAGTGGTGAGATCTGGACAATGCTTCTGGGAATGATACAGAACAGTGGAGTGGTGAGATATAGACAGGGTCATCGGGAATAATACAGAACAGTGGAGTAGTGAGATATAGACAGGGCAATTGGGAATAATACAGAACAGTGGAGTAGTGGGATATAGACAGGGTCATTGGGAATAATACAGAACACTGGAGTGGTGGGATATAGACAATGCTTCTGGGAATGACACAGAACAGTGGAGTAGTGAGATATAGACAATGCTTCTGGGAATGATACAGAACACTGGAGTGGTGAGATATAGACAGTGTCATTGGGAATAATACAGAACACTGGAGTGGTGAGATATAGACAGTGTTGCTGGGAATAACACAGAACAGTGGAGTAGTGGGATATAGACAGTGTAGCTGGGAATAGCACAGAACAGTGGAGTAGTGCGATATAGACAGTGCTGCTGGGAATAACACAGAACAGTGGAGTAGTGGGATATAGACAGTGTAGCTGGGAATAGCACAGAACAGTGGAGTAGTGGGATATAGACAGTGTTGCTGGGAATAACACAGAACAGTGGAGTAGTGCGATATAGACGGTGTTGCTGGGAATAGCACAGAACAGTGGAGGAGTGGGAGATAGACAGTGTTGCTGGGAATAGCACAGAACAGTGGAGTAGTGGGATATAGACAGTGTTGCTGGGAATAGCACAGAACAGTGGAGGAGTGGGAGATAGACAGTGTTGCTGGGAATAACACAGAACAGTGGAGTAGTGGGATATAGACGGTGTTGCTGGGAATAGCACAGAACAGTGGAGTAGTGGGATATAGACAGTGTTGCTGGGAATAACATAGAACAGTGGAGTAGTGGGATATAGACGGTGTTGCTGGGAATAGCACAGAACAGTGGAGTAGTGGGATATAGACAGTGTTGCTGGGAATAACACAGAACAGTGGAGTAGTGGGATATAGACAGGGTCATTGGGAATGATACAGAACACTGGAGTGGTGGGATATAGACAGAGTCATTGGGAATAATACAGAACAGTGGAGTAGTGGGAAAGAACAATGCTTCTGGGAATAATACAGAACACTGGAGTGGTGAGATATAGACAGTGTCATTGGGAATAATACAGAACAGTGGAGTGGTGGGATATAGACAATGCTTCTGGGAATAATACAGAACACTGGAGTGGTGAGATATAGACAGTGTCATTGGGAATGATACAGAACAGAGGAGTCGTGGGATATAGACAGGGTCATTGGGAATAATACAGAACACTGGAGTTGTGGGATATAGACAATGCTTCTGGGAATGATACAGAACAGTGTAGTGAGATATAGACAATGCTTCTGGGAATAATACAGAACACTGGAGTGGTGAGATATAGACAGTGTCATCGGGAATAATACAGAACAATGGAGGAGTGAGATATAGACAATGCTTCCGGGAACAATACAGAACACTGGTGTGGTGAGATATAGACAGTGTCATTGGGAATAATACAGAACATTGGAGTGGTGAGATATAGACAGTGTCATTGGGAATAATACAGAACAATGGAGGAGTGGGATATAGACAATGCTTCCGGGAATAATACAGAACACTGGAGTGGTGAGATATAGACAGTGTCATTGGGAATAATACAGAACAGTGGAGTTGTGGGAAATAGACAGGGTCATTGGGAATAATACAGAACACTGGAGTGGTGGGATATAGACAATGCTTCTGGGAATGATACAGAACACTGGAGTAGTGGGATATAGACAATGCTTTTGGAATTATACAGAACAGTGGAGTGGTGGGATATAGACAGTGTCATTGGGAATAATACAGAACAGTGGAGTAGTGGGATATAGACAGGGTCATTGGGAATAATACAGAACACTGGAGTGGTCAGATATAGACAGTGTTGCTGGGAATAGCACAGAACAGTGGAGTAGTGCGATATAGACAGTGCTGCTGGGAATAACACAGAACAGTGGAGTAGTGGGATATAGACAGTGTAGCTGGGAATAGCACAGAACAGTGGAGTAGTGGGATATAGACAGTGTTGCTGGGAATAACACAGAACAGTGGAGTAGTGGGATATAGACGGTGTTGCTGGGAATAGCACAGAACAGTGGAGGAGTGGGAGATAGACAGTGTTGCTGGGAATAGCACAGAACAGTGGAGTAGTGGGATATAGACAGTGTTGCTGGGAATAGCACAGAACAGTGGCGTGGTGGGATATAGACAGTGTCGCCGGGAGTAGCACAGAACAGTGGAGTAGTGGGATATAGACAGTGTTGCTGGGAATAACACAGAAAAGTGGAGTAGTGGGATATAGACAGTGTTGCTGGGAATAACACAGAACAGTGGAGTAGTGGGACATAGACAGGGTCATTGGGAATGATACAGAACAGTGGAGCAGTGGGATATAGACAGGGTCATTGGGAATGATACAGAACAATGGAGTGGTGGGATATAGACAGTGTCATTGGGAATAATACAGAACAGTGGAGTAGTGGGAAAGAACAATGCTTCTGGGAATAATACAGAACATGGAGTGGTGAGATATAGACAGTGTCATTGGGAATAATACAGAACAGTGGAGTGGTGGGATATAGACAATGCTTCTGGGAATAATACAGAACACTGGAGTGGTGAGATATAGACAGGGTCATTGGGAATAATACAGAACACTGGAGTTGTGGGATATAGACAATGCTTCTGGGAATGATACAGAACAGTGTAGTGAGATATAGACAATGCTTCTGGGAATAATACAGAACACTGGAGTGGTGAGATATAGACAATGCTTCCGGGAACAACACAGAACACTGGAGTGGTGAGATATAGACAGAGTCATTGGGAATAATACAGAACATTGGAGTGGTGAGATATAGACAGTGTCATTGGGAATAATACAGAAGAATGGAGGAGTGGGATATAGACAATGCTTCCGGGAATAATACAGAACACTGGAGTGGTGAGATATAGACAGTGTCATTGGGAATAATACAGAACAGTGGAGTTGTGGGAAATAGACAGGGTCATTGGGAATAATACAGAACACTGGAGTGGTGGGATTTAGACAATGCTTCTGGGAATGATACAGAACACTGGAGTTGTGGGATATAGACAATGCTTCTGGGAATAATACAGAACACTGGAGTGGTGGGATATAGACAGTGTCATTGGGAATAATACAGAACAGTGGAGTGGTGGGATATAGACAATGCTTCTGGGAATGATACAGAACAGTGGAGTAGTGAGACATAGACAATGCTTCTGGGAATAATACAGAACAGTGGAGTAGTGAGATATAGACAATACTTCTGGGAATAATACAGAACAGTGGAGTAGTGGGATATAGACAGGGTCATTGGGAATAATACAGAACACTGGTGTGGTGGGATATAGACAATGCTTCTGGGAATGATACAGAACACTGGAGTTGTGGGATATAGACAATGCTTCTGGGAATAATACAGAACACTGGAGTGGTGGGATATAGACAGTGTCATTGGGAATAATACAGAACAGTGGAGTGGTGGGATATAGACAATGCTTCTGGGAATGATACAGAACAGTGGAGTAGTGAGACATAGACAATGCTTCTGGGAATAATACAGAACAGTGGAGTAGTGAGATATAGACAATACTTCTGGGAATAATACAGAACAGTGGAGTAGTGGGATATAGACAGGGTCATTGGGAATAATACAGAACACTGGTGTGGTGGGATATAGACAATGCTTCTGGGAATGATACAGAACAGTGGAGTAGTGAGATATAGACAATACTTCTAGGAATAATACAGAACAGTGGAGTAGTGAGATATAGACAATACTTCTAGGAATAATACAGAACAGTGGAGTAGTGAGATATAGACAATGCTTCTGGGAATGATACAGAACACTGGAGTGGTGGGATATAGACAGTGTCATTGGGAACAATACAGAACAGTGGAGTGGTGGGATATAGACAATGCTTCTGGGAATGATACAGAACACTGGAGTGGTGGGATATAGACAGTGTCATTGGGAATAATAGAGAACAGTGGAGTAGTGGGATATAGACAATGCTTCTGGGAATGATACAGAACACTGGAGTGGTGAGATATAGACAGGGTCATTGGGAATAATACAGAACAGTGGAGTGGTGGGATATAGACAGGGTCATTGTGAATAATACAGAACAGTGGAGTAGTGAGATATAGACAGTGTCATTGGGAATAATGCAGAACAGTGGAGTAGTGGGATATAGACAATGCTTCTGGGAATGATACAGAACACTGGAGTGGTGAGATATAGACAGGGTCATTGGGAATAATACAGAACAGTGCAGTAGTGAGATATAGACAATGCTTCTGGGAATGATACAGAACACTGGAGTGGTGAGATATAGACAGGGTCTTTGGGAATAATACAGAACAGTGGAGTGGTGGGATATAGACAATGCTTGTGGGAATAATACAGAACACTGCAGTGGTGAGATATAGACAGAGTCACTGGGAATAATACAGAACAGTGGAATGGTGGGATATAGACAGTGTCATTGGGAATGATACAGAACACTGGAGTGGTGGGATATAGACAATGCTTCTGGGAATGATACAGAACAGTGGAGTAGTGAGATATAGGCAATGCTTGTGGGAATAATACAGAACACTGGAGTGGTGAGATATAGACAGGGTCATTGGGAATAGTACAGAACACTGGAGTGGTGGGATATAGACAATGCTTCTGGGTATGATACAGAACTGTGGAGTAGTGAGATATAGACAGAGTCACTGGGAATAATACAGAACATTGGAGTGGTGGGATATAGACAGTGTCATTGGGAATAATACAGAACAGTGGAGTAGTGGGATATCGACAATGCTTCTGGGAATGATACAGAACAGTGGAGTGGTGAGATATAGACAATGCTTGTGGGAATAATACAGAACACTGGAGTGGTGGGATATAGACAATGCTTCTGGGAATGATACAGAACACTGGAGTGGTGAGATATAGACAGGGTCATTGGGAATAATACAGAACAGTGGAGTAGTGGGATATAGACAATGCTTCTGGGAATGATACAGAACAGTGGAGTAGTGAGATATAGACAGAGTCACTGGGAATAATACAGAACATTGGAGTGGTGGGATATAGACAGTGTCATTGGGAATAATACAGAACAGTGGAGTGGTGGGATATAGACAATGCTTCTGGGAATGATACAGAACACTGGAGTGGTGGGATATAGACAGTGTCATTGGGAATAATACAGAACAGTGGAGTGGTGGGATATAGGCAATGCTTGTGGGAATAATACAGAACACTGGAGTGGTGAGATATAGACAGGGTCATTGGGAATAATACAGAACAGTGGAGTGGTGGGATATAGACAATGCTTCTGGGAATGATACAGAACAGTGGAGTAGTGAGATGTAGGCAGTGCTTGTGGGAATAATACAGAACACTGGAGTGGTGAGATATAGACAGGGTCATTGGGAATAATACAGAACAGTGGAGTGGTGGGATATAGACAATGCTTCTGGGAATGATACAGAACAGTGGAGTAGTGAGATGTAGGCAATGCTTGTGGGAATAATACAGAACACTGGAGTGGTGAGATATAGACAGTGTCATTGGGAATAATACAGAACAGTGGAGTGGTGGGAGATAGACAATGCTTCTGGGAATGATACAGAACACTGGAGTGGTGAGAAATAGACAGTGTCATTGGGAATGATACAGAACACTGGAGTGGTGGCACATAGACAGGGTCATTGGGAATAATACAGAACACTGGAGTGGTGGGATATAGACAATGCTTCTGGGAATGATACAGAACAGTGGAGTAGTGAGATATAGGCAATGCTTGTGGGAATAATACAGAACACTGGGGTGGTGAGATATAGACAGGGTCATTGGGAATAATACAGAACACTGGAGTGGTGGGATATAGACAATGCTTCTGGGAATGATACAGAACAGTGGAGTATTGAGATATAGGCAATGCTTGTGGAAATAATACAGAACACTGGAGTGGTGAGATATAGACAGGGTCATTGGGAATAATACAGAACACTGGAGTGGTGGGATATAGACAATGCTTCTGGGAATGATACAGAACAGTGGAGTAGTGAGATATAGGCAATGCTTGTGGGAATAATACAGAACACTGGAGTGGTGAGATATAGACAGGGTCATTGGGAATAATACAGAACACTGGAGTGGTGGGATATAGACAATGCTTCTGGGCATGATACAGAACACTGGAGTGGTGAGATATAGACAGGGTCATTGGGAATAATACAGAACAGTGGAGTGGTGGGATATACACAATGCTTCTGGGAATGATACAGAACACTGGAGTGGTGAGAAATAGACAGGGTCATTGGGAATAATACAGAACAGTGGAGTGGTGGGATATAGACAATGCTTCTGGGAATGATACAGAACACTGGAGTGGTGAGATATAGACAGGGTCATTGGGAATAATACAGAACAGTGGAGTGGTGGGACAGAGAAAATGCTTGTGGGAATAATACAGAACACTGGAGTGGTGAGATATAGACAGAGTCACTGGGAATAATACAGAACAGTGGAATGGTGGGATATAGACAGAATCACTGAGAATAATACAGAACAGTGGAGTGGTGGGATATAGACAGTGTCATTGGGAATAATACAGAACAGTGGAGTGGTGGGATATAGACAGTGTCATTGGGAATGATACAGAACAGTGGAGCAGTGGGATATAGACAATTCTTCTGGGAATGATACAGAACACTGGAGTGGTGAGATATAGACAGGGACATTGGGAATAATACAGAACAGTGGAGTGGTGGGATATATACAATGCTTGTGGGAATAACACAGAACACTGGAGTGGTGAGATATAGACAGTGTCATTGGGAATAATACAGAACAGTGGAGTGGTGGGTTATAGACAGTGTCATTCGGAATAATACAGAACACTGGAGTGGTGGGATATAGACAGTGTCATTGGGAATAATACAGAACAGTGGAGTGGTGGGATATAGGCAATGCTTGTGGGAATAATACAGAACACTGGAGTGGTGAGATATAGACAGGGTCGTTGGGAATAATACAGAACATTGGAGTGGTGGGATATAGACAGTGTCATTCGGAATAATACAGAACACTGGAGTGGTGGGATATAGACAGTGTCATTGGGAATAATACAGAACAGTGGAGTGGTGGGATATAGACAATGCTTCTGGGAATGATACAGAACAGTGGAGTAGTGAGATATAGACAGAGTCACTGGGAATAATACAGAACAGTGGAGTGGTGGGATATAGACAGTGTCATTGGGAATAATACAGAACAGTGGAGTAGTGGGATATAGACAATGCTTCTGGGAATGATACAGAACAGTGGAGTGGTGAGATATAGACAATGCTTGTGGGAATAATACAGAACACTGGAGTGGTGGGATATAGACAATGCTTCTGGGAATGATACAGAACAGTGGAGTAGTGAGATATAGACAGAGTCACTGGGAATAATACAGAACATTGGAGTGGTGGGATATAGACAGTGTCATTGGGAATAATACAGAGCACTGGAGTGGTGGGATATAGACAGTGTCATTGGGAATAATACAGAACAGTGGAGTGGTGGGATATAGACAATGTTTCTGGGAATGATACAGAACACTGGAGTGGTGAGAAATAGACAGGGTCATTGGGAATAATACAGAACAGTGGAGTGGTGGGATATAGACAATGCTTCTGGGAATGATACAGAACACTGGAGTGGTGAGATATAGACAGGGTCATTGGGAATAATACAGAACAGTGGAGTGGTGGGATATAGACAATGCTTTTGGGAATAATGCAGAACACTGGAGTGGTGAGATATAGACAGAGTCACTGGGAATAATACAGAACAGTGGAATGGTGGGATATAGACAGAATCACTGGGAATAATACAGAACAGTGGAGTGGTGGGATATAGACAGTGTCATTGGGAATAATACAGAACAGTGGAGTAGTGGGATATAGACAATTCTTGTGGGAATGATACAGAACACTGGAGTGGTGAGATATAGACAGGGACATTGGGAATAATACAGAACAGTGGAGTGGTGGGATATAGACAATGCTTGTGGGAATAATACAGAACACTGGAGTGGTGAGATATAGACAGGGTCATTGGGAATAATACAGAACACTGGAGTGGTGGGATATAGACAATGCTTCTGGGAATGATACAGAACAGTGGAGTAGTGAGATATAGGCAATGCTTGTGGGAATAATACAGAACACTGGAGTGGTGAGATATAGACAGGGTCGTTGGGAATAATACAGAACACTGGAGTGGTGGGATATAGACAATGCTTCTGGGTATGATACAGAACAGTGGAGTAGTGAGATATAGACAGAGTCACTGGGAATAATACAGAACATTGGAGTGGTGGGATATAGACAGTGTCATTGGGAATAATACAGAGCACTGGAGTGGTGGGATATAGACAGTGTCATTGGGAATAATACAGAACAGTGGAGTGGTGGGATATAGACAATGCTTCTGGGAATGATACAGAACACTGGAGTGGTGGGATATAGACAGTGTCATTGGGAATAATACAGCACAGTGGAGTGGTGGGACATAGGCAGTGCTTGTGGGAATAATACAGAACACTGGAGTGGTGAGCTATGGACAGGGTCATTGGGAATAATACAGAACAGTGGAGTGGTGGGATATAGACAATGCTTCTGGGAATGATACAGAACAGTGGAGTAGTGAGATGTAGGCAATGCTTGTGGGAATAATACAGAACACTGGAGTGGTGTGATATAGACAGGGTCATTGGGAATAATACAGAACACTGGAGTGGTGGGATATAGACAATGCTTCTGGGTATGATACAGAACAGTGGAGTGGTCGGAGATAGACAATGCTTCTGGGAATGATACAGAACACTGGAGTGGTGAGAAATAGACAGTGTCATTGGGAATGATACAGAACACTGGAGTGGTGAGATATAGACTGTGTCATTGGGAATAATACAGAACAGTGGAGTGGTGGGATATGGACAGTTTCATTGGGAATGATACAGAACAGTGGAGTAGTGGGATATAGACAATTCTTCTGGGAATGATACAGAACACTGGAGTGGTGAGATATAGACAGGGACATTGGGAATAATACAGAACAGTGGAGTGGTGGGATATAGACAATGCTTGTGGGAATAATACAGAACACTGGAGTGGTGAGATATAGACAGGGTCATTGGGAATAATACAGAACACTGGAGTGGTGGGATATAGACAATGCTTCTGGGAATGATACAGAACAGTGGAGTAGTGAGATGTAGGCAATGCTTGTGGGAATAATACAGAACACTGGAGTGGTGAGATATAGACAGGGTCGTTGGGAATAATACAGAACACTGGAGTGGTGAGATATAGACAATGCTTCTGGGTATGATACAGAACAGTGGAGTAGTGAGATATAGACAGAGTCACTGGGAATAATACAGAACATTGGAGTGGTGGGATATAGACAGTGTCATTGGGAATAATACAGAACATTGGAGTGTTGGGATATAGACAGTGTCATTGGGAATAATACAGAACAGTGGAGTGGTGGGATATAGACAATGCTTCTGGGAATGATACAGAACAGTGGAGTAGTGAGATATAGACAGAGTCACTGGGAATAATAGAGAACAGTGGAGTGGTGGGATATAGACAGTGTCATTGGGAATAATACAGAACAGTGGAGTAGTGGGATATAGACAATGCTTCTGGGAATGATACAGAACAGTGGAGTGGTGAGATATAGACAATGCTTGTGGGAATAATACAGAACACTGGAGTGGTGGGATATAGACAATGCTTCTGGGAATGATACAGAACAGTGGAGTAGTGAGATATAGACAGAGTCACTGGGAATAATACAGAACATTGGAGTGGTGGGATATAGACAGTGTCATTGGGAATAATACAGAGCACTGGAGTGGTGGGATATAGACAGTGTCATTGGGAATAATACAGAACAGTGGAGTGGTGGGATATAGACAATGCTTCTGGGAATGATACAGAACACTGGAGTGGTGGGATATAGACAGTGTCATTGGGAATAATACAGAACAGTGGAGTGGTGGGACATAGGCAATGCTTGTGGGAATAATACAGAACACTGGAGTGGTGAGCTATGGACAGGGTCATTGGGAATAATACAGAACAGTGGAGTGGTGGGATATAGACAATGCTTCTGGGAATGATACAGAACAGTGGAGTAGTGAGATATAGACAGGGTCATTGGGAATAATACAGAACACTGGAGTGGTGGGATATAGACAATGCTTCTGGGTATGATACAGAACAGTGGAGTGGTGGGAGATAGACAATGCTTCTGGGAATGATACAGAACACTGGAGTGGTGAGAAATAGACAGTGTCATTGGGAATGATACAGAACACTGGAGTGGTGAGATATAGACAGTGTCATTGGGAATAATACAGAACAGTGGAGTAGTGGGATATAGACAGAGTCACTGGGAATAATACAGAACAGTGGAGTGGTGGGATATGGACAGTGTCATTGGGAATAATACAGAACAGTGGAGTAGTGGGATACAGACAATGCTTCTGGGAATGATACAGAACAGTGGAGTGGTGAGATATAGACAATGCTCCTGGGAATAATACAGAACACTGGAGTGGTGAGATTTAGACAGGGTCATTGGGAATAATACAGAACACTGGAGTGGTGGGATATAGACAATGCTTCTGGGAATGATACAGAACAGTGGAGTAGTGAGATAAAGGCAATGCTTGTGGGAATAATACAAAACACTGGAGTGGTGAGATATAGACAGGGACATTGGGAATAATACAGAACACTGGAGTGGTGAGCTATGGACAGGGTCATTGGGAATAATACAGAACAGTGGAGTGGTGGGATATAGACAATGCTTCTGGGAATGATGCAGAACACTGGAGTGGTGAGATATAGACAGGGTCATTGGGAATAATACAGAACAGTGGAGTGGTGGGACATAGACAGTGTCATTGGGAATAATACAGAACATTGGAGTGGTGAGATCTTGACAGCGTCATGGGAATAATACAGAACAGTGGAGTAGTGGGATATAGACAATGCTTCTGGGAATGGTACATAACAGTGGAGTGGTGAGATATAGACAGTGTCATTGGGAATAATACAGAACATTGGAGTGGTGGGATATAGACAGTGTCATTGGGAATAATACAGAACATTGGAGTGGTGGGACATAGACAGTGTCACTGGGAATAATAGAGAACATTGGAGTGGTGGGATATAGACAGTGTCATTGGGAATAATACAGAACAGTGGAGTGGTGGGATATAGACAATGCTTCTGGGAATGGTACATAACAGTGGAGTGGTGAGATATAGACAGTGTCATTGGGAATAATACAGAACATTGGAGTGGTGGGATATAGACAGTGTCATTGGGAATAATACAGAACATTGGAGTGGTGGGACATAGACAGTGTCACTGGGAATAATAGAGAACATTGGAGTGGTGGGATATAGACAGTGTCATTGGGAATAATACAGAACACTGGAGTGGTGGGATATAGACAGTGTCATTGGGAATAATACAGAACAGTGGAGTGGTGGGATATAGGCAATGCTTGTGGGAATAATACAGAACACTGGAGTGGTGAGAAAGAGACAGGGTCATTGGGAATAATACAGAACAGTGGAGTGGTGGGATATAGACAATGCTTCTGGGAATGATACAGAACAGTGGAGTAGTGAGATGTAGGCAATGCTTGTGGGAATAATACAGAACACTGGAGTGGTGAGATATAGACAGGGTCATTGGGAATAATACAGAACAGTGGAGTGGTGGGATATAGACAATGCTTCTGGGAATGATACAGAACAGTGGAGTAGTGAGATGTAGACAATGCTTGTGGGAATAATACAGAACACTGGAGTGGTGAGATATAGACAGTGTCATTGGGAATAATACAGAACAGTGGAGTGGTGGGAGATAGACAATGCTTCTGGGAATGATACAGAACACTGGAGTGGTGAGAAATAGACAGTGTCATTGGGAATGATACAGAACACTGGAGTGGTGGGATATAGACAGGGTCATTGGGAATAATACAGAACACTGGAGTGGTGGGATATAGACAATGCTTCTGGGAATGATACAGAACAGTGCAGTAGTGAGATATAGGCAATGCTTGTGGGAATAATACAGAACAGTGGAGTGGTGAGATATAGACAGGGTCATTGGGAATAATACAGAACACTGGAGTGGTGGGATATAGACAATGCTTCTGGGAATGATACAGAACTCTGGAGTGGTGAGAAATAGACAGGGTCATTGGGAATAATACAGAACAGTGGAGTGGTGGGATATAGACAATGCTTCTGGGAATGATACAGAACACTGGAGTGGTGAGATATAGACAGGGTCATTGGGAATAATACAGAACAGTGGAGTGGTGGGATATAGACAATGCTTGTGGGAATGATACAGAACACTGGAGTGGTGGTATATAGACAGTGTCATTGGGAATAATACAGAACAGTGGAGTGGTGGGATATAGGCAATGCTTGTGGGAATAATACAGAACACTGGAGTGGTGAGATATAGACAGGGTCATTGGGAATAATACAGAACAGTGGAGTGGTGGGATATAGACAATGCTTCTGGGAATGATACAGAACAGTGGAGTAGTGAGATATAGACAGTGTCATTGGGAATAATACAGAACAGTGGAGTGGTGGGAGATAGACAATGCTTCTGGGAATGATACAGAACACTGGAGTGGTGAGAAATAGACAGTGTCATTGGGAATGATACAGAATACTGGAGTGGTGGGATATAGACAGGGTCATTGGGAATAATACAGAACACTGGAGTGGTGGGATATAGACAATGCTTCTGGGAATGATACAGAACAGTGGAGTAGTGAGATATAGGCAATGCTTGTGGGAATAATACAGAACACTGAAGTGGTGAGATATAGACAGGGTCATTGGGAATAATACAGAACACTGGAGTGGTGGGATATAGACAATGCTTCTGGGAATGATACAGAACAGTGGAGTAGTGAGATATAGGCAATGCTTGTGGGAATAATACAGAACACTGGAGTGGTGAGATATAGACAGGGTCATTGGGAATAATACAGAACACTGGAGTGGTGGGATATAGACAATGCTTCTGGGAATGATACAGAACAGTGGAGTAGTGAGATATAGGCAATGCTTGTGGGAATAATACAGAACACTGGAGTGGTGAGATATAGACAGGGTCATTGGGAATAATACAGAACACTGGAGTGGTGGGATATAGGCAATGCTTCTGGGAATGATACAGAACACTGGAGTGGTGAGAAATAGACAGGGTCATTGGGAATAATACAGAACAGTGGAGTGGTGGGATATAGACAGAGTCACTGGGAATAATACAGAACAGTGGATTGGTGGGATATGGACAGTGTCATTGGGAATAATACAGAACAGTGGAGTAGTGGGATACAGACAATGCTTCTGGGAATGATACAGAACAGTGGAGTGGTGAGATATAGACAATGCTTCTGGGAATAATACAGAACACTGGAGTGGTGAGATTTAGACAGGGTCATTGGGCATAATACAGAACACTGGAGTGGTGCGATATAGACAATGCTTCTGGGAATAATACAGAACAGTGGAGTAGTGATATATAGGCAATGCTTGTGGGAATAATACAGAACACTAGAGTGGTGAGATATAGACAGGGTCATTGGGAATAATACAGAACACTGGAGTGGTGGGATATAGACAATGCTTCTGGGAATGATACAGAACAGTGGAGTAGTGAGATGTAGACAATGCTTGTGGGAATAATACAGAAAACTGGAGTGGTGAGATATAGACAGTGTCATTGGGAATAATACAGAACAGTGGAGTGGTGGGAGATAGACAATGCTTCTGGGAATGATACAGAACACTGGAGTGGTGAGAAATAGACAGTGTCATTGGGAATGATACAGAACACTGGAGTGGTGGGATATAGACAGGGTCATTGGGAATAATACAGAACACTGGAGTGGTGGGATATAGACAATGCTTCTGGGAATGATACAGAACAGTGCAGTAGTGAGATATAGGCAATGCTTGTGGGAATAATACAGAACAGTGGAGTGGTGAGATATAGACAGGGTCATTGGGAATAATACAGAACACTGGAGTGGTGGGATATAGACAATGCTTCTGGGAATGATACAGAACACTGGAGTGGTGAGAAATAGACAGGGTCATTGGGAATAATACAGAACAGTGGAGTGGTGGGATATAGACAATGCTTCTGGGAATGATACAGAACACTGGAGTGGTGAGATATAGACAGGGTCATTGGGAATAATACAGAACAGTGGAGTGGTGGGATATAGACAATGCTTGTGGGAATGATACAGAACACTGGAGTGGTGGGATATAGACAGTGTCATTGGGAATAATACAGAACAGTGGAGTGGTGGGATATAGGCAATGCTTGTGGGAAAAATACAGAACACTGGAGTGGTGAGATATAGACAGGGTCATTGGGAATAATACAGAACAGTGGAGTGGTGGGATATAGACAATGCTTCTGGGAATGATACAGAACAGTGGAGTAGTGAGATGTAGGCAATGCTTGTGGGAATAATACAGAACACTGGAGTGGTGAGATATAGACAGGGTCATTGGGAATAATACAGAACAGTGGAGTGGTGGGATATAGACAATGCTTCTGGGAATGATACAGAACAGTGGAGTAGTGAGATGCAGGCAATGCTTGTGGGAATAATACAGAACACTGGAGTGGTGAGATATAGACAGTGTCATTGGGAATAATACAGAACAGTGGAGTGGTGGGAGATAGACAATGCTTCTGGGAATGATACAGAACACTGGAGTGGTGAGAAATAGACAGTGTCATTGGGAATGATACAGAATACTGGAGTGGTGGGATATAGACAGGGTCATTGGGAATAATACAGAACACTGGAGTGGTGGGATATAGACAATGCTTCTGGGAATGATACAGAACAGTGGAGTAGTGAGATATAGGCAATGCTTGTGGGAATAATACAGAACACTGAAGTGGTGAGATATAGACAGGGTCATTGGGAATAATACAGAACACTGGAGTGGTGGGATATAGACAATGCTTCTGGGAATGATACAGAACAGTGGAGTAGTGAGATATAGGCAATGCTTGTGGGAATAATACAGAACACTGGAGTGGTGAGATATAGACAGGGTCATTGGGAATAATACAGAACACTGGAGTGGTGGGATATAGACAATGCTTCTGGGAATGATACAGAACAGTGGAGTAGTGAGATATAGGCAATGCTTGTGGGAATAATACAGAACACTGGAGTGGTGAGATATAGACAGGGTCATTGGGAATAATACAGAACACTGGAGTGGTGGGATATAGGCAATGCTTCTGGGAATGATACAGAACACTGGAGTGGTGAGAAATAGACAGGGTCATTGGGAATAATACAGAACAGTGGAGTGGTGGGATATAGACAGAGTCACTGGGAATAATACAGAACAGTGGAGTGGTGGAATATGGACAGTGTCATTGGGAATAATACAGAACAGTGGAGAAGTGGGATACAGACAATGCTTCTGGGAATGATACAGAACAGTGGAGTGGTGAGATATAGACAATGCTTCTGGGAATAATACAGAACACTGGAGTGGTGAGATTTAGACAGGGTCATTGGGAATAATACAGAACACTGGAGTGGTGCGATATAGACAATGCTTCTGGGAATAATACAGAACAGTGGAGTAGTGATATATAGGCAATGCTTGTGGGAATAATACAGAACACTGGAGTGGTGAGATATAGACAGGGTCATTGGGAATAATACAGAACACTGGAGTGGTGGGATATAGACAATGCTTCTGGGAATGATACAGAACAGTGGAGTAGTGAGATATAGGCAATGCTTGTGTGGAATAATACAGAACACTGGAGTGGTGAGATATAGACAGGGTCATTGGGAATAATACAGAACACTGGAGTGGTGGGATATAGACAATGCTTCTGGGAATGATACAGAACACTGGAGTGGTGAGAAATAGACAGGGTCATTGGGAATAATACAGAACAGTGGAGTGGTGGGATATAGACAATGCTTCTGGGAATGATACAGAACACTGGAGTGGTGAGATATAGACAGGGTCATTGGGAATAATACAGAACAGTGGAGTGGTGGGATATAGCCAATGCTTATGTGAATAATACAGAACACTGGAGTGGTGAGATATAGACAGAGTCACTGGGAATAATACAGAACAGTGGAATGGTGGTATATCGACAGAATCACTGGGAATAATACAGAACAGTGGAGTGGTGGGATATAGACAGTGTCATTGGGAATAATACAGAACAGTGGAGTGGTGGGATATAGACAGTGTCATTGGGAATGATACAGAACAGTGGAGTGGTGAGATATAGACAGGGTCATTGGGAATAATACAGAACAGTGGAGTGGTGGGATATAGACAATGCTTGTGGGAATAATACAGAACACTGGAGTGGTGAGATATAGACAGGGTCATTGGGAATAATACAGAACACTGGAGTGGTGGGATATAGACAATGCTTCTGGGAATGATACAGAACAGTGGAGTAGTGAGATATAGGCAATGCTTGTGGGAATAATACAGAACACTGGAGTGGTGAGATATAGACAGGGTCGTTGGGAATAATACAGAACACTGGAGTGGTGGGATATAGACAATGCTTCTGGGTATGATACAGAACAGTGGAGTAGTGAGATATAGACAGAGTCACTGGGAATAATACAGAACATTGGAGTGGTGGGATATAGACAGTGTCATTCGGAATAATACAGAACACTGGAGTGGTGGGATATAGACAGTGTCATTGGGAATAATACAGAACATTGGAGTGGTTGGATATAGACAATGCTTCTGGGAATGATACAGAACAGTGGAGGAGTGAGATATAAACAGAGTCACTGGGAACAATACAGAACAGTGGAGTGGTGGGATATAGACAGTGTCATTGGGAATAATACAGAACAGTGGAGTAGTGGGATATAGACAATGCTTCTGGGAATGATACAGAACAGTGGAGTGGTGAGATATAGACAATGCTTGTGGGAATAATACAGAACACTGGAGTGGTGGGATATAGACAATGCTTCTGGGAATGATACAGAACAGTGGAGCAGTGAGATATAGACAGAGTCACTGGGAATAATACAGAACATTGGAGTGGTGGGATATAGACAGTGTCATTGGGAATAATACAGAGCACTGGAGTGGTGGGATATAGACAGTGTCATTGGGAATAATACAGAACAGTGGAGTGGTGGGACATAGGCAATGCTTGTGGGAATAATACAGAACACTGGAGTGGTGAGCTATGGACAGGGTCATTGGGAATAATACAGAACAGTGGAGTGGTGGGATATAGACAATGCTTATGGGAATGATACAAAACAGTGGAGTAGTGAGATGTAGGCAATGCTTGTGGGAATAATACAGAACACTGGAGTGGTGAGATATAGACAGGGTCATTGGGAATAATACAGAACACTGGAGTGGTGGGATATAGACAATGCTTCTGGGTATGATACAGAACAGTGGAGTGGTGGGATATAGACAATGCTTCTGGGAATGATACAGAACACTGGAGTGGTGAGAAATAGACAGTGTCATTGGGAATGATACAGAACACTGGAGTGGTGATATATAGACAGTGTCATTGGGAATAATACAGAACAGTGGAGTAGTGGGATATAGACAGAGTCACTGGGAATAATACAGAACAGTGGAGTGGTGGGATATGGACAGTGTCATTGGGAATAATACAGAACAGTGGAGTAGTGGGATACAGACAATGCTTCTGGTAATGATACAGAACAGTGGAGTGGTGAGATATAGACAATGCTTCTGGGAATAATACAGAACACTGGAGTGGTGAGATATAGACAGGGTCATTGGGAATAATACAGAACACTGGAGTGGTGGAATATAGACAATGCTTCTGGGAATGATACAGAACAGTGGAGTAGTGAGATATAGGCAATGCTTGTGGGAATAATACAGAACACTGGAGTGGTGAGATATAGACAGGGTCATTGGGAATAATACAGAACACTGGAGTGGTGGGATATAGACAATGCTTCTGGGAATGATGCAGAACACTGGAGTGGTGAGATATAGACAGGGTCATTGGGAATAATACAGAACAGTGGAGTGGTGGGACATAGACAGTGTCATTGGGAATAATACAGAACATTGGAGTGGTGGGACATAGACAGTGTCATTGGGAATAATACAGAACACTGGAGTGGTGAGATATCGACAGCGTCATTGGGAATAATACAGAACAGTGGAGTAGTGGGATATAGACAATGCTTCTGGGAATGGTACAGAACAGTGGAGTGGTGAGATATAGACAGTGTCATTCGGAATAATACAGAACATTGGAGTGGTGGGACATAGACAGTGTCATTGGGAATAATACAGAACACTGGAGTGGTGAGATATAGACAGTGTCATTGGGAATAATACAGAACAGTGGAGTGGTGGGATATAGACAATGCTTCTGGGAATGATACAGAACAGTGGAGTAGTGAGATGCCGACAGAGTCACTGGGAATAATACAGAACAGTGGATTGGTGGGATATAGACAGTGTCATTGGGAATAATACAGAACAGTGGACTAGTGGGATATAGACAATGCTTCTGGGAATAATACAGAACACTGGAGTGGTGAGATATAGACAGTGTCATTGGGAATAATACAGAACAGTGGAGTAGTGAGATATAGACAATGCTTCTGGGAATGGTACAGAACAGTGGAGTGGTGAGATATAGACAGTGTCATTGGGAATAATACAGAACAGTGGAGAAGTGGGATATAGACAATGCTTCTGGGAATAATGCAGAACACTGGAGTGGTGAGATATAGACAGTGTCATTGGGAATAATACAGAACAGTGGAGTCGTGGGATATAGACAGTGTCATTGGGAATAATACAGAACAGTGTCGTGAGATATAGACAATCCTTCTGGGAATGATACAGAACAGTGGAGTGGTGAGATATAGACAGTGTCATTGGGAATAATACAGAACAGTGGAGGAGTGAGATATGGACAGGGTCATTGGGAATAATACAGAACAGTGGAGTAGTGGGATATAGACAGTTTCATTGGGAATAATACAGAACAGTGGAGTAGTGAGATATAGACAATGCTTCTGGGAATAATACAGAACAGTGGAGTAGTGAGATATAGACAATGCTTCTGGGAATAATACAGAACGCTGGAGTGGTGGGCTATAGACAGTGTCATTGGGAATAATACAGAACAGTGGAGTGGTCGGATATAGACAATGCTTCTGGGAATGATACAGAACAGTGGAGTAGTGAGATATAGACAATGCTTCTGGGAATAATACAGAACACTGGAGTGGTGAGATATAGACAGGGTCATTGGGAATAATACAGAACAGTGGAGTGGTGGGATATAGACAATGATTCTGGGAATAATACAGAACATTGGAGTGGTGGGACATAGACAGTGTCATTGGGAATAATACAGAACACTGGAGTGGTGAGATATAGACAGTGTCATTGGGAATAATACAGAACAGTGGAGTGGTGGGATACAGACAATGCTTCTGGGAATGATACAGAACAGTGGTGTAGTGAGATATAGACAGAGTCACTGGGAATAATACAGAACAGTGGAGTGGTGGGATATAGACAATGCTTCTGGGAATGATACAGAACAGTGGAGTAGTGAGATGTCGACAGAGTCACTGGGAATAATACAGAACAGTGGATTGGTGGGATATAGACAGTGTCATTTGGAATAATACAGAACAGTGGAGTAGTGGGATATAGACAATGCTTCTGGGAATAATACAGAACACTGGAGTGGTGGGATATAGACAGTGTCATTGCGAATAATACAGAACAGTGGAGTGGTGGGATATAGACAATGCTTCTGGGAATGATACAGAACAGTGGAGTGGTGAGAGAGACAGTGTCATTGGGAATAATACAGAACAGTGGAGTAGTGGGATATAGACAATGCTTCTGGGAATAATACAGAACACTGGAGTGGTGAGATATAGACAGTGTCATTGGGAATAATACAGAACAGTGGAGTAGTGAGATATAGACAGGGTCATTGGGAATAATACAGAACAGTGGAGTAGTGGGATATAGACAGTGTCATTGGGAATAATACAGAACAGTGTAGTGAGATACAGACAATGCTTCTGGGAATGATACAGAACAGTGGAGTGGTGAGATATAGACAGTGTCATTGGGAATAATACAGAACAGTGGAGGAGTGAGATATGGACAGGGTCATTGGGAATAATACAGAACAGTGGAGTAGTGGGATATAGACAGTTTCATTGGGAATAATACAGAACAGTGGAGTAGTGAGATATAGACAATGCTTCTGGGAATAATACAGAACAGTGGAGTCGTGAGATATAGACAATGCTTCTGGGAATAATACAGAACGCTGGAGTGGTGGGCTATAGAGAGTGTCATTGGGAATAATACAGAACAGTGGAGTGGTCGGATATAGACAATGCTTCTGGGAATGATACAGAACACTGGAGTAGTGAGATATAGACAATGCTTCTGGGAATAATACAGAACACTGGAGTGGTGAGATATAGACAGGGTCATTGGGAATAATACAGAACAGTGGAATGGTGGGATATAGACAATGCTTCTGGGAATAATACAGAACACTGGAGTGGTGAGATATAGACAGTGTCACTGGGAATAATACAGAACAGTGGAGTGGTGGGATATAGACAATGCTTCTGGGAATAATACAGAACACTGAGTGGTGAGATATAGACAATGCTTCTGGGAATGATACAGAACAGTGGAGTAGTGAGATATAGACAGAGTCACTGGGAATAATACAGAACAGTGGAGTGGTGGGATATAGACAGAGTCACTGGGAATAATACAGAACACTGGAGTGGTGGGATATAGACAATGCTTCTGGGAATGATACAGAACAGTGGAGTAGTGAGATATAGGCAATGCTTGTGGGAATAATACAGAACACTGGAGTGGTGAGATATAGACAGGGTCATTGGGAATAATACAGAACACTGGAGTGGTGGGATATAGACAATGCTTCAGGGAATGATACAGAACACTGGAGTGGTGAGAAATAGACAGGGTCATTGGGAATAATACAGAACAGTGGAGTGGTGGGATATAGACAATGCTTCTGGGAATGATACAGAACACTGGAGAGGTGAGATATAGACAGGGTCATTGGGAATAATACAGAACAGTGGAGTGGTGGGATATAGACAATGCTTGTGGGAATAATACAGAACACTGGAGTGGTGAGATATAGACAGAGTCACTGGGAATAATACAGAACAGTGGAATGGTCGGATATAGACAGAATCACTGGGAATAATACAGAGCACTGGAGTGGTGGGATATAGACAGTGTCATTGGGAATAATACAGAACAGTGGAGTGGTGGGATATAGACAATGCTTCTGGGAATGATACAGAACACTGGAGTGGTGGGATATAGACAGTGTCATTGGGAATAATACAGAACAGTGGAGTGGTGGGATATAGGCAATGCTTGTGGGAATAATACAGAACACTGGAGTGGTGAGATATAGACAGTGTCATTGGGAATAATACAGAACAGTGGAGTAGTGAGATATAGACAATGCTTCTGGGAATGATACAGAACAGTGGAGTGGTGAGATATAGACAGTGTCATTGGGAATAATACAGAACAGTGGAGTCGTGGGATATAGACAATGCTTCTGGGAATAATACAGAACACTGGAGTGGTGAGATATAGACAGTGTCATTGGGAATAATACAGAACAGTGGAGTAGTGAGATATAGACAGGGTCATTGGGAATAATACAGAACAGTGGAGTAGTGGGATATAGACAGTTTCATTGGGAATAATACAGAACAGTGTAGTGAGATACAGACAATGCTTCTGGGAATGATACAGAACAGTGGAGTGGTGAGATATAGACAGTGTCATTGGGAATAATACAGAACAGTGGAGGAGTGAGATATGGACAGGGTCATTGGGAATAATACAGAACAGTGGAGTAGTGGGATATAGACAGTTTCATTGGGAATAATACAGAACAGTGGAGTAGTGAGATTTAGACAATGCTTCTGGGAATAATACAGAACAGTGGAGTAGTGAGATATAGACAATGCTTCTGGGAATAATAAGAACGCTGGAGTGGTGGGCTATAGACAGTGTCATTGGGAATAATACAGAACAGTGGAGTGGTCGGATATAGACAATGCTTCTGGGAATGATACAGAACACTGGAGTAGTGAGATATAGACAATGCTTCTGGGAATAATACAGAACACTGGAGTGGTGAGATATAGACAGGGTCATTGGGAATAATACAGAACAGTGGAGTGGTGGGATATAGACAATGCTTCTGGGAATAATACAGAACACTGGAGTGGTGAGATATAGACAGTGTCATTGGGAATAATACAGAACAGTGGAGTGGTGGGATATAGACAATGCTTCTGGGAATAATACAGAACACTGAGTGGTGAGATATAGACAATGCTTCTGGGAATGATACAGAACAGTGGAGTAGTGAGATATAGACAGAGTCACTGGGAAGAATACAGAACAGTGGAGTGGTGGGATATAGACAGAGTCACTGGGAATAATACAGAACACTGGAGTGGTGGGATATAGACAATGCTTCTGGGAATGACACAGAACAGTGGAGTGGTGAGATATAGGCAATGCTTGTGGGAATAATACAGAACACTGGAGTGGTGAGATATAGACAGGGTCATTGGGTATAATACAGAACACTGGAGTGGTGGGATATAGACAATGCTTCTGGGAATGATACAGAACACTGGAGTGGTGAGAAATAGACAGGGTCATTGGGAATAATACAGAACAGTGGAGTGGTGGGATATAGACAATGCTTCTGGGAATGATACAGAACACTGGAGTGGTGAGATATAGACAGGGTCATTGGGAATAATACAGAACAGTGGAGTGGTGGGATATAGACAATGCTTGTGGGAATAATACAGAACACTGGAGTGGTGAGATATAGACAGAGTCACTGGGAATAATACAGAACAGTGGAATGGTCGGATATAGACAGAATCACTGGGAATAATACAGAGCACTGGAGTGGTGGGATATAGACAGTGTCATTGGGAATAATACAGAACAGTGGAGTGGTGGGATATAGACAATGCTTCTGGGAATGATACAGAACACTGGAGTGGTGGGATATAGACAGTGTCATTGGGAATAATACAGAACAGTGGAGTGGTGGGATATAGGCAATGCTTGTGGGAATAATACAGAACACTGGAGTGGTGAGATATAGACAGGGTCATTGGGAATAATACAGAACAGTGGAGTGGTGGGATATAGACAATGCTTCTGGGAATGATACAGAACAGTGGAGTAGTGAGATGTAGGCAATGCTTGTGGGAATAATACAGAACACTGGAGTGGTGAGATACAGACAGGGTCATTGGGAATAATACAGAACACTGGAGTGGTGGGATATAGACAATGCTTCTGGGAATGATACAGAACACTGGAGTGGTGGGATATAGACAGTGTCATTGGGAATAATACAGAACAGTGGAGTGGTGGGATATAGGCAATGCTTGTGGGAATAATACAGAACACTGGAGTGGTGAGATATAGACAGGGTCATTGGGAATAATACAGAACAGTGGAGTGGTGGGATATAGACAATGCTTCTGGGAATGATACAGAACAGTGGAGTAGTGAGATGTAGGCAATGCTTGTGGGAATAATACAGAACATTGGAGTGGTGGGATATAGACAGTGTCATTGGGAATAATACAGAACACTGGAGTGGTGAGATATAGACAGGGTCATTGGGAATAATACAGAACAGTGGAGTGGTGGGATATAGACAATGCTTCTGGGAATGATACAGAACACTGGAGTGGTGGGATATAGACAGTGTCTTTGGGAATAATACAGAACAGTGGAGTGGTGGGATATAGGCAATGCTTGTGGGAATAATACAGAACACTGGAGTGGTGAGATATAGACAGGGTCATTGGGAATAATACAGAACACTGGAGTGGTGGGATATAGACAATGCTTCTGGGAATGATACAGAACAGTGGAGTAGTGAGATATAGGCAATGCTTGTGGGAATAATACAGAACACTGGAGTGGTGCGATATAGACAATGCTTGTGGGAATAATACAGAACACTGGAGTGGTGGGATATAGACAATGCTTCTGGGAATGATACAGAACAGTGGAGTAGTGAGATATGGACAGAGTCACTGGGAATAATACAGAACATTGGAGTGGTGGGATATAGACAGTGTCATTGGGAATAATACAGAGCACTGGAGTGGTGGGATATAGACAGTGTCATTGGGAATAATACAGAACAGTGGAGTGGTGGGACATAGGCAATGCTTGTGGGAATAATACAGAACACTGGAGTGGTGAGCTATGGACAGGGTCATTGGGAATAATACAGAACAGTGGAGTGGTGGGATATAGACAATGCTTCTGGGAATGATACAGAACAGTGGAGTAGTGAGATGTAGGCAATGCTTGTGGGAATAATACAGAACATTGGAGTGGTGGGATATAGACAATGCTTCTGGGAATGATACAGAACAGTGGAGTAGTGAGATATAGGCAATGCTTGTGGGAATAATACAGAACACTGGAGTGGTGAGATATAGACAGGGTCATTGGGAATAATACAGAACACTGGAGTGGTGGGATATAGACAATGCTTCTGGGAATGATACAGAACAGTGGAGTAGTGAGATATAGGCAATGCTTGTGGGAATAATACAGAACACTGGAGTGGTGAGATATAGACAGGGTCATTGGGAATAATACAGAACACTGGAGTGGTGGGATATAGACAATGCTTCTGGGAATGATACAGAACAGTGGAGTAGTGAGATATAGGCAATGCTTGAGGGAATAATACAGAACACTGGAGTGGTGAGATATAGACAATGCTTCTGGGAATGATACAGAACACTGGAGTGGTGAGAAATAGACAGGGTCATTGGGAATAATACAGAACAGTGGAGTGGTTGGATATAGACAATGCTTCTGGGAATGATACAGAACACTGGAGTGGTGAGATATAGACAGTGTCATTGGGAATAATACAGAACAGTGGAGTGGTGGGATATAGACAATGCTTGTGGGAATAATACAGAACACTGGAGTGGTGAGATATAGACAGAGTCACTGGGAATAATACAGAACAGTGGATTGCTGGTATATCGACAGAATCACTGGGAATAAGACAGAACAGTGGAGTGGTGGGATATAGACAGTGTCATTGGGAATAATACAGAAAAGTGGAGTGGTGGGATATAGACAGTGTCATTGGGAATGATACAGAACAGTGGAGTAGTGGGATATAGACAATTCTTCTGGGAATGATACAGAACACTGGAGTGGTGAGATATAGACAGGGTCATTGGGAATAATACAGAACAGTGGAGTGGTGGGATATAGACAATGCTTGTGGGAATAATACAGAACACTGTAGTGGTGAGATATAGACAGGGTCATTGGGAATAATACAGAACACTGGAGTGGTGGGATATAGACAATGCTTCTGGGAATGATACAGAACAGTGGAGTAGTGAGATATAGGCAATGCTTGTGGGAATAATACAGAATAATGGAGTGGTGAGATATAGACAGGGTCATTGGGAATAATACAGAACACTGGAGTGGTGGGATATAGACAATGCTTCTGGGAATGATACAGAACACTGGAGTGGTGAGAAATAGACAGGGTCATTGGGAATAATACAGAACAGTGGAGTGGTTGGATATAGACAATGCTTCTGGAAATGATACAGAACACTGGAGTGGTGAGATATAGACAGGGTCATTGGGAATAATACAGAACAGTGGAGTGGTGGGATATAGACAATGCTTGTGGGAATAATACAGAACACTGGAGTGGTGAGATATAGACAGAGTCACTGGGAATAATACAGAACAGTGGAATGCTTGTATATCGACAGAATCACTGGGAATAAGACAGAACAGTGGAGTGGTGGGATATAGACAGTGTCATTGGGAATAATACAGAACAGTGGAGTAGTGGGATATAGACAATGCTTCTGGGAATGATACAGAACAGTGGAGTGGTGAGATATAGACAATGCTTGTGGGAATAATACAGAACACTGGAGTGGTGGGATATAGACAATGCTTCTGGGAATGATACAGAACAGTGGAGTAGTGAGATATAGACAGAGTCACTGGGAATAATACAGAACATTGGAGTGGTGGGATATAGACAGTGTCATTGGGAATAATACAGAACACTGGAGTGGTGGGATATAGACAATGCTTCTGGGAATGATACAGAACACTGGAGTGGTGAGAAATAGACAGGGTCATTGGGAATAATACAGAACAGTGGAGTGGTGGGATATAGACAATGCTTCTGGGAATGATACAGAACACTGGAGAGGTGAGATATAGACAGGGTCATTGGGAATAATACAGAACAGTGGAGTGGTGGGATATAGACAATGCTTGTGGGAATAATACAGAACACTGGAGTGGTGAGATATAGACAGAGTCACTGGGAATAATACAGAACAGTGGAATGGTCGGATATAGACAGAATCACTGGGAATAATACAGAGCACTGGAGTGGTGGGATATAGACAGTGTCATTGGGAATAATACAGAACAGTGGAGTGGTGGGATATAGACAATGCTTCTGGGAATGATACAGAACACTGGAGTGGTGGGATATAGACAGTGTCATTGGGAATAATACAGAACAGTGGAGTGGTGGGATATAGGCAATGCTTGTGGGAATAATACAGAACACTGGAGTGGTGAGATATAGACAGTGTCATTGGGAATAATACAGAACAGTGGAGTAGTGAGATATAGACAATGCTTCTGGGAATGATACAGAACAGTGGAGTGGTGAGATATAGACAGTGTCATTGGGAATAATACAGAACAGTGGAGTCGTGGGATATAGACAATGCTTCTGGGAATAATACAGAACACTGGAGTGGTGAGATATAGACAGTGTCATTGGGAATAATACAGAACAGTGGAGTAGTGAGATATAGACAGGGTCATTGGGAATAATACAGAACAGTGGAGTAGTGGGATATAGACAGTGTCATTGGGAATAATACAGAACAGTGTAGTGAGATACAGACAATGCTTCTGGGAATGATACAGAACAGTGGAGTGGTGAGATATAGACAGTGTCATTGGGAATAATACAGAACAGTGGAGGAGTGAGATATGGACAGGGTCATTGGGAATAATACAGAACAGTGGAGTAGTGGGATATAGACAGTTTCATTGGGAATAATACAGAACAGTGGAGTAGTGAGATTTAGACAATGCTTTTGGGAATAATACAGAACAGTGGAGTAGTGAGATATAGACAATGCTGCTGGGAATAATAAGAACGCTGGAGTGGTGGGCTATAGACAGTGTCATTGGGAATAATACAGAACAGTGGAGTGGTCGGATATAGACAATGCTTCTGGGAATGATACAGAACACTGGAGTAGTGAGATATAGACAATGCTTCTGGGAATAATACAGAACACTGGAGTGGTGAGATATAGACAGGGTCATTGGGAATAATACAGAACAGTGGAGTGGTGGGATATAGACAATGCTTCTGGGAATAATACAGAACACTGGAGTGGTGAGATATAGACAGTGTCATTGGGAATAATACAGAACAGTGGAGTGGTGGGATATAGACAATGCTTCTGGGAATAATACAGAACACTGAGTGGTGAGATATAGACAATGCTTCTGGGAATGATACAGAACAGTGGAGTAGTGAGATATAGACAGAGTCACTGGGAAGAATACAGAACAGTGGAGTGGTGGGATATAGACAGAGTCACTGGGAATAATACAGAACACTGGAGTGGTGGGAAATAGACAATGCTTCTGGGAATGATACAGAACAGTGGAGTGGTGAGATATAGGCAATGCTTGTGGGAATAATACAGAACACTGGAGTGGTGAGATATAGACAGGGTCATTGGGAATAATACAGAACACTGGAGTGGTGGGATATAGACAATGCTTCTGGGAATGATACAGAACACTGGAGTGGTGAGAAATAGACAGGGTCATTGGGAATAATACAGAACAGTGGAGTGGTGGGATATAGACAATGCTTCTGGGAATGATACAGAACACTGGAGTGGTGAGATATAGACAGGGTCATTGGGAATAATACAGAACAGTGGAGTGGTGGGATATAGACAATGCTTGTGGGAATAATACAGAACACTGGAGTGGTGAGATATAGACAGAGTCACTGGGAATAATACAGAACAGTGGAATGGTCGGATATAGACAGAATCACTGGGAATAATACAGAGCACTGGAGTGGTGGGATATAGACAGTGTCATTGGGAATAATACAGAACAGTGGAGTGGTGGGATATAGACAATGCTTCTGGGAATGATACAGAACACTGGAGTGGTGGGATATAGACAGTGTCATTGGGAATAATACAGAACAGTGGAGTGGTGGGATATAGGCAATGCTTGTGGGAATAATACAGAACACTGGAGTGGTGAGATATAGACAGGGTCATTGGGAATAATACAGAACAGTGGAGTGGTGGGATATAGACAATGCTTCTGGGAATGATACAGAACAGTGGAGTAGTGAGATGTAGGCAATGCTTGTGGGAATAATACAGAACACTGGAGTGGTGAGATACAGACAGGGTCATTGGGAATAATACAGAACACTGGAGTGGTGAGATATAGACAGGGTCATTGGGAATAATACAGAACAGTGGAGTGGTGGGATATAGACAATGCTTCTGGGAATGATACAGAACACTGGAGTGGTGGGATATAGACAGTGTCTTTGGGAATAATACAGAACAGTGGAGTGGTGGGATATAGGCAATGCTTGTGGGAATAATACAGAACACTGGAGTGGTGAGATATAGACAGGGTCATTGGGAATAATACAGAACACTGGAGTGGTGGGATATAGACAATGCTTCTGGGAATGATACAGAACAGTGGAGTAGTGAGATATAGGCAATGCTTGTGGGAATAATACAGAACACTGGAGTGGTGCGATATAGACAATGCTTGTGGGAATAATACAGAACACTGGAGTGGTGGGATATAGACAATGCTTCTGGGAATGATACAGAACAGTGGAGTAGTGAGATATGGACAGAGTCACTGGGAATAATACAGAACATTGGAGTGGTGGGATATAGACAGTGTCATTGGGAATAATACAGAGCACTGGAGTGGTGGGATATAGACAGTGTCATTGGGAATAATACAGAACAGTGGAGTGGTGGGACATAGGCAATGCTTGTGGGAATAATACAGAACACTGGAGTGGTGAGCTATGGACAGGGTCATTGGGAATAATACAGAACAGTGGAGTGGTGGGATATAGACAATGCTTCTGGGAATGATACAGAACAGTGGAGTAGTGAGATGTAGGCAATGCTTGTGGGAATAATACAGAACAGTGGAGTGGTGGGATATAGACAATGCTTCTGGGAATGATACAGAACAGTGGAGTAGTGAGATATAGGCAATGCTTGTGGGAATAATACAGAACACTGGAGTGGTGAGATATAGACAGGGTCATTGGGAATAATACAGAACACTGGAGTGGTGGGATATAGACAATGCTTCTGGGAATGATACAGAACAGTGGAGTAGTGAGATATAGGCAATGCTTGTGGGAATAATACAGAACACTGGAGTGGTGAGATATAGACAGGGTCATTGGGAATAATACAGAACACTGGAGTGGTGGGATATAGACAATGCTTCTGGGAATGATACAGAACAGTGGAGTAGTGAGATATAGGCAATGCTTGTGGGAATAATACAGAACACTGGAGTGGTGAGATATAGACAGGGTCATTGGGAATAATACAGAACACTGGAGTGGTGGGATATAGACAATGCTTCTGGGAATGATACAGAACACTGGAGTGGTGAGAAATAGACAGGGTCATTGGGAATAATACAGAACAGTGGAGTGGTTGGATATAGACAATGCTTCTGGGAATGATACAGAACACTGGAGTGGTGAGATATAGACAGGGTCATTGGGAATAATACAGAACAGTGGAGTGGTGGGATATAGACAATGCTTGTGGGAATAATACAGAACACTGGAGTGGTGAGATATAGACAGAGTCACTGGGAATAATACAGAACAGTGGATTGCTGGTATATCGACAGAATCACTGGGAATAAGACAGAACAGTGGAGTGGTGGGATATAGACAGTGTCATTGGGAATAATACAGAAAAGTGGAGTGGTGGGATATAGACAGTGTCATTGGGAATGATACAGAACAGTGGAGTAGTGGGATATAGACAATTCTTCTGGGAATGATACAGAACACTGGAGTGGTGAGATATAGACAGGGTCATTGGGAATAATACAGAACAGTGGAGTGGTGGGATATAGACAATGCTTGTGGGAATAATACAGAACACTGTAGTGGTGAGATATAGACAGGGTCATTGGGAATAATACAGAACACTGGAGTGGTGGGATATAGACAATGCTTCTGGGAATGATACAGAACAGTGGAGTAGTGAGATATAGGCAATGCTTGTGGGAATAATACAGAACACTGGAGTGGTGAGATATAGACAGGGTCATTGGGAATAATACAGAACACTGGAGTGGTGGGATATAGACAATGCTTCTGGGAATGATACAGAACACTGGAGTGGTGAGAAATAGACAGGGTCATTGGGAATAATACAGAACAGTGGAGTGGTTGGATATAGACAATGCTTCTGGGAATGATACAGAACACTGGAGTGGTGAGATATAGACAGGGTCATTGGGAATAATACAGAACAGTGGAGTGGTGGGATATAGACAATGCTTGTGGGAATAATACAGAACACTGGAGTGGTGAGATATAGACAGAGTCACTGGGAATAATACAGAACAGTGGAATGCTTGTATATCGACAGAATCACTGGGAATAAGACAGAACAGTGGAGTGGTGGGATATAGACAGTGTCATTGGGAATAATACAGAACAGTGGAGTAGTGGGATATAGACAATGCTTCTGGGAATGATACAGAACAGTGGAGTGGTGAGATATAGACAATGCTTGTGGGAATAATACAGAACACTGGAGTGGTGGGATATAGACAATGCTTCTGGGAATGATACAGAACAGTGGAGTAGTGAGATATAGACAGAGTCACTGGGAATAATACAGAACATTGGAGTGGTGGGATATAGACAGTGTCATTGGGAATAATACAGAGCACTGGAGTGGTGGGATATAGACAGTGTCATTGGGAATAATACAGAACAGTGGAGTGGTGGGACATAGGCAATGCTTGTGGGAATAATACAGAACACTGGAGTGGTGAGCTATGGACAGGGTCATTGGGAATAATACAGAACAGTGGAGTGGTGGGATATAGACAATGCTTCTGGGAATGATACAGAACAGTGGAGTAGTGAGATGTAGACAATGCTTGTGGGAATAATACAGAACACTGGAGTGGTGAGATATAGACAGGGTCATTGGGAATAATACAGAACACTGGAGTGGTGGGATATAGACAATGCTTCTGGGTATGATACAGAACAGTGGAGTGGTGGGAGATAGACAATGCTTCTGGGAATGATACAGAACACTGGAGTGGTGAGAAATAGACAGTGTCATTGGGAATGATACAGAACACTGGAGTGGTGAGATATAGACAGTGTCATTGGGAATAATACAGAACAGTGGAGTAGTGGGATATAGGCAATGCTTGTGGGAATAATACAGAACACTGGAGTGGTGAGATATAGACAGGGTCATTGGGAATAATACAGAACACTGGAGTGGTGGGATGTAGACAATGCTTCTGGGAATGATGCAGAACACTGGAGTGGTGAGATATAGACAGGGTCGTTGGGAATAATACAGAACAGTGGAGTGGTGGGACATAGACAGTGTCATTGGGAATAATAGAGAACATTGGAGTAGTGGGACATAGACAGTGTCATTGGGAATAATACAGAACACTGGAGTGGTGAGATATAGACAGCTTCATTGGGAATAATACAGAACAGTGGAGTAGTGGGAGATAGACAATGCTTCTGGGAATGGTACAGAACAGTGGAGTGGTGAGATATAGACAGTGTCATTGGGAATAATACAGAACATTGGAGTGGTGGGACATAGACAGTGTCATTGGGAATAATACAGAACACTGGAGTGGTGAGATATAGACAGTGTCATTGGGAATAATACAGAACAGTGGAGTGGTGGGATACAGACAATGCTTCTGGGAATGATACAGAACAGTGGTGTAGTGAGATATGGACAGAGTCACTGGGAATAATACAGAACAGTGGAGTGGTGGGATATAGACAATGCTTCTGGGAATGATACAGCACAGTGGAGTAGTGAGATGTCGACAGAGTCACTGGGAATAATACAGATCAGTGGATTGGTGGGATATAGACAGTGTCATTGGGAATAATACAGAACAGTGGAGTAGTGGGATATAGACAATGCTTCTGGGAATAATACAGAACACTGGAGTGGTGAGATATAGACAGTGTCATTGGGAATAATACAGAACAGTGGAGTAGTGAGATATAGACAATGCTTCTGGGAATGGTACAGAACAGTGGAGTGGTGAGATATAGACAGTGTCATTGGGAATAATACAGAACAGTGGAGTAGTGGGATATAGACAATGCTTCTGGGAATAATACAGAACACTGGAGTGGTGAGATATAGACAGTGTCATTGGGAATAATACGGAACAGTGGAGTAGTGAGATATAGGCAGGGTCATTGGGAATAATACAGAACAGTGGAGTGGTGGGATACAGAAAATGCTTCTGGGAATGATACAGAACAGTGGTGTAGTGAGATATAGACAGAGTCACTGGGAATAATACAGAACAGTGGAGTGGTGGGATATAGACAATGCTTCTGGGAATGATACAGAACAGTGGAGTCGTGAGATGTCGACAGAGTCACTGGGAATAATACAGAACAGTGGATTGGTGGGGTATAGACAGTGTCATTGGGAATAATACAGAACAGTGGAGTAGTGGGATATAGACAATGCTTCTGGGAATAATACAGAACACTGGAGTGGTGAGATATAGACAGGGTCATTGGGAATAATACAGAACAGTGGAGTGGTGGGATATAGACAATGCTTCTGGGAATGATACAGAACAGTGGAGTAGTGAGATGTAGGCAATGCTTGTGGGAATAATACAGAACACTGGAGTGGTGAGATATAGACAGGGTCATTGGGAATAATACAGAACACTGGAGTGGTGGGATATAGACAATGCTTCTGGGAATGATACAGAACAGTGGAGTAGTGAGATATAGGCAATGCTTGTGGGAATAATACAGAACACTGGAGTGGTGAGCTATGGACAGGGCCACTGGGAATAATACAGAACAGTGGAGTGGTGGGATATAGACAATGCTTCTGGGAATGATACAGAACAGTGGAGTAGTGAGATATAGGCAATGCTTGTGGGAATAATACAGAACACTGGAGTGGTGAGATATAGACAGGGTCATTGGGAATAATACAGAACACTGGAGTGGTGGGATATAGACAATGCTTCTGGGAATGATACAGAACAGTGGAGTAGTGAGATATAGGCAATGCTTGTGGGAATAATACAGAACACTGGAGTGGTGAGATATAGACAGGGTCATTGGGAATAATACAGAACACTGGAGTGGTGGGATATAGACAATGATTCTGGGAATGATACAGAACACTGGAGTGGTGAGAAATAGACAGGGTCATTGGGAATAATACAGAACAGTGGAGTGGTTGGATATAGACAATGCTTCTGGGAATGATACAGAACACTGGAGTGGTGAGATATAGACAGGGTCATTGGGAATAATACAGAACAGTGGAGTGGTGGGATATAGACAATGCTTGTGGGAATAATACAGAACACTGGAGTGGTGAGATATAGACAGAGTCACTGGGAATAATACAGAACAGTGGATTGCTGGTATATCGACAGAATCACTGGGAATAAGACAGAACAGTGGAGTGGTGGGATATAGACAGTGTCATTGGGAATAATACAGAAAAGTGGAGTGGTGGGATATAGACAGTGTCATTGGGAATGATACAGAACAGTGGAGTAGTGGGATATAGACAATTCTTCTGGGAATGATACAGAACACTGGAGTGGTGAGATATAGACAGGGTCATTGGGAATAATACAGAACAGTGGAGTGGTGGGATATAGACAATGCTTGTGGGAATAATACAGAACACTGTAGTGGTGAGATATAGACAGGGTCATTGGGAATAATACAGAACACTGGAGTGGTGGGATATAGACAATGCTTCTGGGAATGATACAGAACAGTGGAGTAGTGAGATATAGGCAATGCTTGTGGGAATAATACAGAACACTGGAGTGGTGAGATATAGACAGGGTCATTGGGAATAATACAGAACACTGGAGTGGTGGGATATAGACAATGCTTCTGGGAATGATACAGAACACTGGAGTGGTGAGAAATAGACAGGGTCATTGGGAATAATACAGAACAGTGGAGTGGTTGGATATAGACAATGCTTCTGGGAATGATACAGAACACTGGAGTGGTGAGATATAGACAGGGTCATTGGGAATAATACAGAACAGTGGAGTGGTGGGATATAGACAATGCTTGTGGGAATAATACAGAACACTGGAGTGGTGAGATATAGACAGAGTCACTGGGAATAATACAGAACAGTGGAATGCTTGTATATCGACAGAATCACTGGGAATAAGACAGAACAGTGGAGTGGTGGGATATAGACAGTGTCATTGGGAATAATACAGAACAGTGGAGTAGTGGGATATAGACAATGCTTCTGGGAATGATACAGAACAGTGGAGTGGTGAGATATAGACAATGCTTGTGGGAATAATACAGAACACTGGAGTGGTGGGATATAGACAATGCTTCTGGGAATGATACAGAACAGTGGAGTAGTGAGATATAGACAGAGTCACTGGGAATAATACAGAACATTGGAGTGGTGGGATATAGACAGTGTCATTGGGAATAATACAGAGCACTGGAGTGGTGGGATATAGACAGTGTCATTGGGAATAATACAGAACAGTGGAGTGGTGGGACATAGGCAATGCTTGTGGGAATAATACAGAACACTGGAGTGGTGAGCTATGGACAGGGTCATTGGGAATAATACAGAACAGTGGAGTGGTGGGACATAGACAATGCTTCTGGGAATGATACAGAACAGTGGAGTAGTGAGATGTAGGCAATGCTTGTGGGAATAATACAGAACACTGGAGTGGTGAGATATAGACAGGGTCATTGGCAATAATACAGAACACTGGAGTGGTGGGATATAGACAATGCTTCTGGGTATGATACAGAACAGTGGAGTGGTGGGAGATAGACAATGCTTCTGGGAATGATACAGAACACTGGAGTGGTGAGAAATAGACAGTGTCATTGGGAATGATACAGAACACTGGAGTGGTGAGATATAGACAGTGTCATTGGGAATAATACAGAACAGTGGAGTAGTGGGATATAGGCAATGCTTGTGGGAATAATACAGAACACTGGAGTGGTGAGATATAGACAGGGTCATTGGGAAAAATACAGAACACTGGAGTGGTGGGATATAGACAATGCTTCTGGGAATGATGCAGAACACTGGAGTGGTGAGATATAGACAGGGTCGTTGGGAATAATACAGAACAGTGGAGTGGTGGGACATAGACAGTGTCATTGGGAATAATAGAGAACATTGGAGTAGTGGGACATAGACAGTGTCATTGGGAATAATACAGAACACTGGAGTGGTGAGATATAGACAGCTTCATTGGGAATAATACAGAACAGTGGAGTAGTGGGAGATAGACAATGCTTCTGGGAATGGTACAGAACAGTGGAGTGGTGAGATATAGACAGTGTCATTGGGAATAATACAGAACATTGGAGTGGTGGGACATAGACAGTGTCATTGGGAATAATACAGAACACTGGAGTGGTGAGATATAGACAGTGTCATTGGGAATAATACAGAACAGTGGAGTGGTGGGATACAGACAATGCTTCTGGGAATGATACAGAACAGTGGTGTAGTGAGATATGGACAGAGTCACTGGGAATAATACAGAACAGTGGAGTGGTGGGATATAGACAATGCTTCTGGGAATGATACAGCACAGTGGAGTAGTGAGATGTCGACAGAGTCACTGGGAATAATACAGATCAGTGGATTGGTGGGATATAGACAGTGTCATTGGGAATAATACAGAACAGTGGAGTAGTGGGATATAGACAATGCTTCTGGGAATAATACAGAACACTGGAGTGGTGAGATATAGACAGTGTCATTGGGAATAATACAGAACAGTGGAGTAGTGAGATATAGACAATGCTTCTGGGAATGGTACAGAACAGTGGAGTGGTGAGATATAGACAGTGTCATTGGGAATAATACAGAACAGTGGAGTAGTGGGATATAGACAATGCTTCTGGGAATAATACAGAACACTGGAGTGGTGAGATATAGACAGTGTCATTGGGAATAATACGGAACAGTGGAGTAGTGAGATATAGACAGTGTCATTGGGAATAATACAGAACAGTGGAGTAGTGGGATATAGACAATGCTTCTGGGAATAATACAGAACACTGGAGTGGTGAGATATAGACAGGGTCATTGGGAATAATACAGAACAGTGGAGTGGTGGGATATAGACAATGCTTCTGGGAATAATACAGAACACTGGAGTGGTGAGATATAGACAGTGTCATTGGGAATAATACAGAACAGTGGAGTGGTGGGATATAGACAATGCTTCTGGGAATAATACAGAACACTGAGTGGTGAGATATAGACAATGCTTCTGGGAATGATACAGAACAGTGGAGTAGTGAGATATAGACAGAGTCACTGGGAAGAATACAGAACAGTGGAGTGGTGGGATATAGACAGAGTCACTGGGAATAATACAGAACACTGGAGTGGTGGGATATAGACAATGCTTCTGGGAATGATACAGAACAGTGGAGTGGTGAGATATAGGCAATGCTTGTGGGAATAATACAGAACACTGGAGTGGTGAGATATAGACAGGGTCATTGGGAATAATACAGAACACTGGAGTGGTGGGATATAGACAATGCTTCTGGGAATGATACAGAACACTGGAGTGGTGAGAAATAGACAGGGTCATTGGGAATAATACAGAACAGTGGAGTGGTGGGATATAGACAATGCTTCTGGGAATGATACAGAACACTGGAGTGGTGAGATATAGACAGGGTCATTGGGAATAATACAGAACAGTGGAGTGGTGGGATATAGACAATGCTTGTGGGAATAATACAGAACACTGGAGTGGTGAGATATAGACAGAGTCACTGGGAATAATACAGAACAGTGGAATGGTCGGATATAGACAGAATCAGTGGGAATAATACAGAGCACTGGAGTGGTGGGATATAGACAGTGTCATTGGGAATAATACAGAACAGTGGAGTGGTGGGATATAGACAATGCTTCTGGGAATGATACAGAACACTGGAGTGGTGGGATATAGACAGTGTCATTGGGAATAATACAGAACAGTGGAGTGGTGGGATATAGGCAATGCTTGTGGGAATAATACAGAACACTGGAGTGGTGAGATATAGACAGGGTCATTGGGAATAATACAGAACAGTGGAGTGGTGGGATATAGACAATGCTTCTGGGAATGATACAGAACAGTGGAGTAGTGAGATGTAGGCAATGCTTGTGGGAATAATACAGAACACTGGAGTGGTGAGATACAGACAGGGTCATTGGGAATAATACAGAACACTGGAGTGGTGGGATATAGACAATGCTTCTGGGAATGATACAGAACACTGGAGTGGTGGGATATAGACAGTGTCATTGGGAATAATACAGAACAGTGGAGTGGTGGGATATAGGCAATGCTTGTGGGAATAATACAGAACACTGGAGTGGTGAGATATAGACAGGGTCATTGGGAATAATACAGAACAGTGGAGTGGTGGGATATAGACAATGCTTCTGGGAATGATACAGAACAGTGGAGTAGTGAGATGTAGGCAATGCTTGTGGGAATAATACAGAACATTGGAGTGGTGGGATATAGACAGTGTCATTGGGAATAATACAGAACACTGGAGTGGTGAGATATAGACAGGGTCATTGGGAATAATACAGAACAGTGGAGTGGTGGGATATAGACAATGCTTCTGGGAATGATACAGAACACTGGAGTGGTGGGATATAGACAGTGTCTTTGGGAATAATACAGAACAGTGGAGTGGTGGGATATAGGCAATGCTTGTGGGAATAATACAGAACACTGGAGTGGTGAGATATAGACAGGGTCATTGGGAATAATACAGAACACTGGAGTGGTGGGATATAGACAATGCTTCTGGGAATGATACAGAACAGTGGAGTAGTGAGATATAGGCAATGCTTGTGGGAATAATACAGAACACTGGAGTGGTGCGATATAGACAATGCTTGTGGGAATAATACAGAACACTGGAGTGGTGGGATATAGACAATGCTTCTGGGAATGATACAGAACAGTGGAGTAGTGAGATATGGACAGAGTCACTGGGAATAATACAGAACATTGGAGTGGTGGGATATAGACAGTGTCATTGGGAATAATACAGAGCACTGGAGTGGTGGGATATAGACAGTGTCATTGGGAATAATACAGAACAGTGGAGTGGTGGGACATAGGCAATGCTTGTGGGAATAATACAGAACACTGGAGTGGTGAGCTATGGACAGGGTCATTGGGAATAATACAGAACAGTGGAGTGGTGGGATATAGACAATGCTTCTGGGAATGATACAGAACAGTGGAGTAGTGAGATGTAGGCAATGCTTGTGGGAATAATACAGAACACTGGAGTGGTGGGATATAGACAATGCTTCTGGGAATGATACAGAACAGTGGAGTAGTGAGATATAGGCAATGCTTGTGGGAATAATACAGAACACTGGAGTGGTGAGATATAGACAGGGTCATTGGGAATAATACAGAACACTGGAGTGGTGGGATATAGACAATGCTTCTGGGAATGATACAGAACAGTGGAGTAGTGAGATATAGGCAATGCTTGTGGGAATAATACAGAACACTGGAGTGGTGAGATATAGACAGGGTCATTGGGAATAATACAGAACACTGGAGTGGTGGGATATAGACAATGCTTCTGGGAATGATACAGAACAGTGGAGTAGTGAGATATAGGCAATGCTTGTGGGAATAATACAGAACACTGGAGTGGTGAGATATAGACAGGGTCATTGGGAATAATACAGAACACTGGAGTGGTGGGATATAGAAAATGCTTCTGGGAATGATACAGAACAGTGGAGTAGTGAGATATAGGCAATGCTTGTGGGAATAATACAGAACACTGGAGTGGTGAGAAATAGACAGGGTCATTGGGAATAATACAGAACACTGGAGTGGTGGGATATAGACAATGCTTCTGGGAATGATACAGAACACTGGAGTGGTGAGAAATAGACAGGGTCATTGGGAATAATACAGAACAGTGGAGTGGTTGGATATAGACAATGCTTCTGGGAATGATACAGAACACTGGAGTGGTGAGATATAGACAGGGTCATTGGGAATAATACAGAACAGTGGAGTGGTGGGATATAGACAATGCTTGTGGGAATAATACAGAACACTGGAGTGGTGAGATATAGACAGAGTCACTGGGAATAATACAGAACAGTGGATTGCTGGTATATCGACAGAATCACTGGGAATAAGACAGAACAGTGGAGTGGTGGGATATAGACAGTGTCATTGGGAATAATACAGAAAAGTGGAGTGGTGGGATATAGACAGTGTCATTGGGAATGATACAGAACAGTGGAGTAGTGGGATATAGACAATTCTTCTGGGAATGATACAGAACACTGGAGTGGTGAGATATAGACAGGGTCATTGGGAATAATACAGAACAGTGGAGTGGTGGGATATAGACAATGCTTGTGGGAATAATACAGAACACTGTAGTGGTGAGATATAGACAGGGTCATTGGGAATAATACAGAACACTGGAGTGGTGGGATATAGACAATGCTTCTGGGAATGATACAGAACAGTGGAGTAGTGAGATATAGGCAATGCTTGTGGGAATAATACAGAACACTGGAGTGGTGAGATATAGTCAGGGTCATTGGGAATAATACAGAACACTGGAGTGGTGGGATATAGACAATGCTTCTGGGAATGATACAGAACACTGGAGTGGTGAGAAATAGACAGGGTCATTGGGAATAATACAGAACAGTGGAGTGGTTGGATATAGACAATGCTTCTGGGAATGATACAGAACACTGGAGTGGTGAGATATAGACAGGGTCATTGGGAATAATACAGAACAGTGGAGTGGTGGGATATAGACAATGCTTGTGGGAATAATACAGAACACTGGAGTGGTGAGATATAGACAGAGTCACTGGGAATAATACAGAACAGTGGAATGCTTGTATATCGACAGAATCACTGGGAATAAGACAGAACAGTGGAGTGGTGGGATATAGACAGTGTCATTGGGAATAATACAGAACAGTGGAGTAGTGGGATATAGACAATGCTTCTGGGAATGATACAGAACAGTGGAGTGGTGAGATATAGACAATGCTTGTGGGAATAATACAGAACACTGGAGTGGTGGGATATAGACAATGCTTCTGGGAATGATACAGAACAGTGGAGTAGTGAGATATAGACAGAGTCACTGGGAATAATACAGAACATTGGAGTGGTGGGATATAGACAGTGTCATTGGGAATAATACAGAGCACTGGAGTGGTGGGATATAGACAGTGTCATTGGGAATAATACAGTACAGTGGAGTGGTGGGACATAGGCAATGCTTGTGGGAATAATACAGAACACTGGAGTGGTGAGCTATGGACAGGGTCATTGGGAATAATACAGAACAGTGGAGTGGTGGGATATAGACAATGCTTCTGGGAATGATACAGAACAGTGGAGGAGTGAGATGTAGGCAATGCTTGTGGGAATAATACAGAACACTGGAGTGGTGAGATATAGACAGGGTCATTGGGAATAATACAGAACACTGGAGTGGTGGGATATAGACAATGCTTCTGGGTATGATACAGAACAGTGGAGTGGTGGGAGATAGACAATGCTTCTGGGAATGATACAGAACACTGGAGTGGTGAGAAATAGACAGTGTCATTGGGAATGATACAGAACACTGGAGTGGTGAGATATAGACAGTGTCATTGGGAATAATACAGAACAGTGGAGTAGTGGGATATAGGCAATGCTTGTGGGAATAATACAGAACACTGGAGTGGTGAGATATAGACAGGGTCATTGGGAATAATACAGAACACTGGAGTGGTGGGATATAGACAATGCTTCTGGGAATGATGCAGAACACTGGAGTGGTGAGATATAGACAGGGTCGTTGGGAATAATACAGAACAGTGGAGTGGTGGGACATAGACAGTGTCATTGGGAATAATAGAGAACATTGGAGTAGTGGGACATAGACAGTGTCATTGGGAATAATACAGAACACTGGAGTGGTGAGATATAGACAGCTTCATTGGGAATAATACAGAACAGTGGAGTAGTGGGAGATAGACAATGCTTCTGGGAATGGTACAGAACAGTGGAGTGGTGAGATATAGACAGTGTCATTGGGAATAATACAGAACATTGGAGTGGTGGGACATAGACAGTGTCATTGGGAATAATACAGAACACTGGAGTGGTGAGATATAGACAGTGTCATTGGGAATAATACAGAACAGTGGAGTGGTGGGATACAGACAATGCTTCTGGGAATGATACAGAACAGTGGTGTAGTGAGATATGGACAGAGTCACTGGGAATAATACAGAACAGTGGAGTGGTGGGATATAGACAATGCTTCTGGGAATGATACAGCACAGTGGAGTAGTGAGATGTCGACAGAGTCACTGGGAATAATACAGATCAGTGGATTGGTGGGATATAGACAGTGTCATTGGGAATAATACAGAACAGTGGAGTAGTGGGATATAGACAATGCTTCTGGGAATAATACAGAACACTGGAGTGGTGAGATATAGACAGTGTCATTGGGAATAATACAGAACAGTGGAGTAGTGAGATATAGACAATGATTCTGGGAATGGTACAGAACAGTGGAGTGGTGAGATATAGACAGTGTCATTGGGAATAATACAGAACAGTGGAGTAGTGGGATATAGACAATGCTTCTGGGAATAATACAGAACACTGGAGTGGTGAGATATAGACAGTGTCATTGGGAATAATACGGAACAGTGGAGTAGTGAGATATAGACAGGGTCATTGGGAATAATACAGAACAGTGGAGTGGTGGGATACAGACAATGCTTCTGGGAATGATACAGAACAGTCGTGTAGTGAGATATAGACAGAGTCACTGGGAATAATACAGAACAGTGGAGTGGTGGGATATAGACAATGCTTCTGGGAATGATACAGAACAGTGGAGTCGTGAGATGTCGACAGAGTCACTGGGAATAATACAGAACAGTGGATTGGTGGGGTATAGACAGTGTCATTGGGAATAATACAGAACAGTGGAGTAGTGGGATATAGACAATGCTTCTGGGAATAATACAGAACACTGGAGTGGTGAGATATAGACAGGGTCATTGGGAATAATACAGAACAGTGGAGTGGTGGGATATAGACAATGCTTCTGGGAATGATACAGAACAGTGGAGTAGTGAGATGTAGGCAATGCTTGTGGGAATAATACAGAACACTGGAGTGGTGAGATATAGACAGGGTCATTGGGAATAATACAGAACACTGGAGTGGTGGGATATAGACAATGCTTCTGGGAATGATACAGAACAGTGGAGTAGTGAGATATAGGCAATGCTTGTGGGAATAATACAGAACACTGGAGTGGTGAGATATAGACAGGGTCATTGGGAATAATACAGAACACTGGAGTGGTGGGATATAGACAATGCTTCTGGGAATGATACAGAACAGTGGAGTAGTGAGATATAGGCAATGCTTGTGGGAATAATACAGAACACTGGAGTGGTGAGATATAGACAGGGTCATTGGGAATAATACAGAACACTGGAGTGGTGGGATATAGACAATGCTTCTGGGAATGATACAGAACAGTGGAGTAGTGAGATATAGGCAATGCTTGTGGGAATAATACAGAACACTGGAGTGGTGAGATATAGACAGGGTCATTGGGAATAATACAGAACACTGGAGTGGTGGGATATAGACAATGCTTCTGGGAATGATACAGAACACTGGAGTGGTGAGAAATAGACAGGGTCATTGGGAATAATACAGAACAGTGGAGTGGTTGGATATAGACAATGCTTCTGGGAATGATACAGAACACTGGAGTGGTGAGATATAGACAGGGTCATTGGGAATAATACAGAACAGTGGAGTGGTGGGATATAGACAATGCTTGTGGGAATAATACAGAACACTGGAGTGGTGAGATATAGACAGAGTCACTGGGAATAATACAGAACAGTGGAGTGGTGGGATATAGACAGTGTCATTGGGAATAATACAGGACAGTGGAGTAGTGGGATATAGACAATGCTTCTGGGAATGATACAGAACAGTGGAGTGGTGAGATATAGACAATGCTTGTGGGAATAATACAGAACACTGGAGTGGTGGGATATAGACAATGCTTCTGGGAATGATACAGAACAGTGGAGTAGTGAGATATAGACAGAGTCACTGGGAATAATACAGAACATTGGAGTGGTGGGATATAGACAGTGTCATTGGGAATAATACAGAGCACTGGAGTGGTGGGAAAGACAGTGTCATTGGGAATAATACAGAACAGTGGAGTGGTGGGACATAGGCAATGCTTGTGGGAATAATACAGAACACTGGAGTGGTGAGCTATGGACAGGGTCATTGGGAATAATACAGAACAGTGGAGTGGTGGGATATAGACAATGCTTCTGGGAATGATACAGAACAGTGGAGTAGTGAGATGTAGGCAATGCTTGTGGGAATAATACAGAACACTGGAGTGGTGAGATATAGACAGGGTCATTGGGAATAATACAGAACACTGGAGTGGTGGGATATAGACAATGCTTCTGGGTATGATACAGAACAGTGGAGTGGTGGGAGATAGACAATGCTTCTGGGAATGATACAGAACACTGGAGTGGTGAGAAATAGACAGTGTCATTGGGAATGATACAGAACACTGGAGTGGTGAGATATAGACAGTGTCATTGGGAATAATACAGAACAGTGGAGTGGTGGGATATGGACAGTGTCATTGGGAATAATACAGAACAGTGGAGTAGTGGGATACAGACAATGCTTCTGGGAATGATACAGAACAGTGGAGTGGTGAGATATAGACAATGCTTCTGGGAATGATACAGAACACTGGAGTGGTGAGAAATAGACAGTGTCATTGGGAATGATACAGAACACTGGAGTGGTGAGATATAGACAGTGTCATTGGGAATAATACAGAACAGTGGAGTGGTGGGATATGGACAGTGTCATTGGGAATAATACAGAACAGTGGAGTAGTGGGATACAGACAATGCTTCTGGGAATGATACAGAACAGTGGAGTGGTGAGATATAGACAATGCTTCTGGGAATAATACAGAACACTGGAGTGGTGAGCTATGGACAGGGTCATTGGGAATAATACAGAACAGTGGAGTGGTGGGATATAGACAATGCTTCTGGGAATGATACAGAACAGTGGAGTAGTGAGATGTAGGCAATGCTTGTGGGAATAATACAGAACACTGGAGTGGTGAGATATAGACAGGGTCATTGGGAATAATACAGAACACTGGAGTGGTGGGATATAGACAATGCTTCTGGGTATGATACAGAACAGTGGAGTGGTGGGAGATAGACAATGCTTCTGGGAATGATACAGAACACTGGAGTGGTGAGAAATAGACAGTGTCATTGGGAATGATACAGAACACTGGAGTGGTGAGATATAGACAGTGTCATTGGGAATAATACAGAACAGTGGAGTGGTGGGATATGGACAGTGTCATTGGGAATAATACAGAACAGTGGAGTAGTGGGATACAGACAATGCTTCTGGGAATGATACAGAACAGTGGAGTGGTGAGATATAGACAATGCTTCTGGGAATGATACAGAACACTGGAGTGGTGAGAAATAGACAGTGTCATTGGGAATGATACAGAACACTGGAGTGGTGAGATATAGACAGTGTCATTGGGAATAATACAGAACAGTGGAGTGGTGGGATATGGACAGTGTCATTGGGAATAATACAGAACAGTGGAGTAGTGGGATACAGACAATGCTTCTGGGAATGATACAGAACAGTGGAGTGGTGAGATATAGACAATGCTTCTGGGAATAATACAGAACACTGGAGTGGTGAGATTTAGACAGGGTCATTGGGAATAATACAGAACACTGGAGTGGTGGGATATAGACAATGCTTCTGGGAATGATACAGAACAATGGAGTAGTGAGATATAGGCAATGCTTGTGGGAATAATACAGAACACTGGAGTGGTGAGATTTCGACAGGGTCATTGGGAATAATACAGAACACTGGAGTGGTGGGATATAGACAATGCTTCTGGGAATGATGCAGAACACTGGAGTGGTGAGATATAGACAGGGTTGTTGGGAATAATACAGAACAGTGGAGTGGTGGGACATAGACAGTGTCATTGGGAATAATACAGAACATTGGAGTAGTGGGACATAGACAGTGTCATTGGGAATAATACAGAACACTGGAGTGGTGAGATATAGACAGCTTCATTGGGAATAATACAGAACAGTGGAGTAGTGGGATATCGACAATGCTTCTGGGAATGGTACAGAACAGTGGAGTGGTGAGATATAGACAGTGTCATTGGGAATAATACAGAACATTGGAGTGGTGGGACATAGACAGTGTCATTGGGAATAATACAGAACACTGGAGTGGTGAGATATAGACAGTGTCATTGGGAATAATACAGAACTGTGGAGTGGTGGGATACAGACAATGCTTCTGGGAATGATACAGAACAGTGGTGTAGTGAGATATAGACAGAGTCACTGGGAATAATACAGAACAGTGGAGTGGTGGGATATAGACAATGCTTCTGGGAATGATACAGCACAGTGGAGTAGTGAGATGTCGACAGAGTCACTGGGAATAATACAGAACAGTGGATTGGTGGGATATAGACAGTGTCATTGGGAATAATACAGAACAGTGGAGTAGTGGGATATAGACAATGCTTCTGGGAATAATACGGAACACTGGAGTGGTGAGATATAGACAGTGTCATTGGGAATAATACAGAACAGTGGAGTAGTGAGATATAGACAATGCTTCTGGGAATGGTACAGAACAGTGGAGTGGTGAGATATAGACAGTGTCATTGGGAATAATACAGAACAGTGGAGTAGTGGGATATAGACAATGCTTCTGGGAATAATACAGAACACTGGAGTGGTGAGATATAGACAGTGTCATTGGGAATAATACAGAACAGTGGAGTAGTGAGATATAGACAGGGTCATTGGGAATAATACAGAACAGTGGAGTGGTGGGATACAGACAATGCTTCTGGGAATGATACAGAACAGTGGTGTAGTGAGATATAGACAGAGTCACTGGGAATAATACAGAACAGTGGAGTGGTGGGATATAGACAATGCTTCTGGGAATGATACAGAACAGTGGAGTAGTGAGATGTCGACAGAGTCACTGGGAATAATACAGTACAGTGGATTGGTGGGATATAGACAGTGTCATTGGGAATAATACAGAACAGTGGAGTAGTGGGATATAGACAATGCTTCTGGGAATGGTACAGAACAGTGGAGTGGTGAGATATAGACAGTGTCATTGGGAATAATACAGAACAGTGGAGCAGTGAGATATAGACAATGCTTCTGGGAATGGTACAGAACAGTGGAGTGGTGAGATATAGACAGTGTCATTGGGAATAATACAGAACAGTGGAGTATTGGGATATAGACAATGCTTCTGGGAATAATACAGAACACTGGAGTGGTGAGATATAGACAGTGTCATTGGGAATAATACAGAACAGTGGAGTAGTGAGAGATAGACAGGGTCATTGGGAATAATACAGAGCAGTGGAGTAGTAGGATATAGACAGTGTCATTGGGAATAATACAGAACAGTGTAGTGAGATATAGACAATCCTTCTGGGAATGATACAGAACAGTGGAGTGGTGAGATATAGACAGTGTCATTTGGAATAATACAGAACAGTGGAGGAGTGAGATATGGACAGGGTCATTGGGAATAATACAGAACAGTGGAGTAGTGGGATATAGACAGTTTCATTGGGAATAATACAGAACAGTGGAGTAGTGAGATATAGACAATGCTTCTGGGAATAATACAGAACAGTGGAGTAGTGAGATATAGACAATGCTTCTGGGAATAATACAGAACGCTGGAGTGGTGGGCTATAGACAGTGTCATTGGGAATAATACAGAACAGTGGAGTGGTCGGATATAGACAATGCTTCTGGGAATGATACAGAACAGTGGAGTAGTGAGATATAGACAATGCTTCTGGGAATAATACAGAACACTGGAGTGGTGAGATATAGACAGGGTCATTGGGAATAATACAGAACACTGGAGTGGTGGGATATAGACAATGCTTCTGGGAATGATACAGAACAGTGGAGTAGTGAGATATAGGCAATGCTTGTGGGAATAATACAGAACACTGGAGTGGTGAGATATAGACAGGGTCATTGGGAATAATACAGAACACTGGAGTGGTGGGATATAGACAATGCTTCTGGGCATGATACAGAACACTGGAGTGGTGAGATATAGAAAGGGTCATTGGGAATAATACAGAACAGTGGAGTAGTGAGATATAGACAATGCTTCTGGGAATGGTACAGAACAGTGGAGTGGTGAGATATAGACAGTGTCATTGGGAATAATACAGAACAGTGGAGTAGTGGGATATAGACAATGCTTCTGGGAATAATACAGAACACTGGAGTGGTGAGATATAGACAGTGTCATTGGGAATAATACAGAACAGTGGAGTAGTGAGATATAGACAGGGTCATTGGGAATAATACAGAACAGTGGAGTGGTGGGATACAGACAATGCTTCTGGGAATGATACAGAACAGTGGTGTAGTGAGATATAGACAGAGTCACTGGGAATAATACAGAACAGTGGAGTGGTGGGATATAGACAATGCTTCTGGGAATGATACAGAACAGTGGAGTAGTGAGATGTCGACAGAGTCACTGGGAATAATACAGAACAGTGGATTGGTGGGATATAGACAGTGTCATTGGGAATAATACAGAACAGTGGAGTAGTGGGATATAGACAATGCTTCTGGGAATGGTACAGAACAGTGGAGTGGTGAGATATAGACAGTGTCATTGGGAATAATACAGAACAGTGGAGCAGTGAGATATAGACAATGCTTCTGGGAATGGTACAGAACAGTGGAGTGGTGAGATATAGACAGTGTCATTGGGAATAATACAGAACAGTGGAGTATTGGGATATAGACAATGCTTCTGGGAATAATACAGAACACTGGAGTGGTGAGATATAGACAGTGTCATTGGGAATAATACAGAACAGTGGAGTAGTGGGATATAGACAGTTTCATTGGGAATAATACAGAACAGTGGAGTAGTGAGATATAGACAATGCTTCTGGGAATAATACAGAACAGTGGAGTAGTGAGATATAGACAATGCTTCTGGGAATAATACAGAACGCTGGAGTGGTGGGCTATAGACAGTGTCATTGGGAATAATACAGAACAGTGGAGTGGTCGGATATAGACAATGCTTCTGGGAATGATACAGAACAGTGGAGTAGTGAGATATAGACAATGCTTCTGGGAATAATACAGAACACTGGAGTGGTGAGATATAGACAGGGTCATTGGGAATAATACAGAACACTGGAGTGGTGGGATATAGACAATGCTTCTGGGAATGATACAGAACAGTGGATTAGTGAGATATAGGCAATGCTTGTGGGAATAATACAGAACACTGGAGTGGTGAGATATAGACAGGGTCATTGGGAATAATACAGAACACTGGAGTGGTGGGATATAGACAATGCTTCTGGGCATGATACAGAACACTAGAGTGGTGAGATATAGACAGGGTCATTGGGAATAATACAGAACAGTGGAGTAGTGAGATATAGACAATGCTTCTGGGAATGGTACAGAACAGTGGAGTGGTGAGATATAGACAGTGTCATTGGGAATAATACAGAACAGTGGAGTAGTGCGATATAGACAATGCTTCTGGGAATAATACAGAACACTGGAGTGGTGAGATATAGACAGTGTCATTGGGAATAATACAGAACAGTGGAGTAGTGAGATATAGACAGTGTCATTTGGAATAATACAGAACAGTGGAGGAGTGAGATATGGACAGGGTCATTGGGAATAATACAGAACAGTGGAGTAGTGGGATATAGACAGTTTCATTGGGAATAATACAGAACAGTGGAGTAGTGAGATATAGACAATGCTTCTGGGAATAATACAGAACAGTGGAGTAGTGAGATATAGACAATGCTTCTGGGAATAATACAGAACGCTGGAGTGGTGGGCTATAGACAGTGTCATTGGGAATAATACAGAACAGTGGAGTGGTCGGATATAGACAATGCTTCTGGGAATGATACAGAACAGTGGAGTAGTGAGATATAGACAATGCTTCTGGGAATAATACAGAACACTGGAGTGGTGAGATATAGACAGGGTCATTGGGAATAATACAGAACAGTGGAGTGGTGGGATATAGACAATGCTTCTGGGAATAATACAGAACATTGGAGTGGTGGGACATAGACAGTGTCATTGGGAATAATACAGAACACTGGAGTGGTGAGATATAGACAGTGTCATTGGGAATAATACAGAACAGTGGAGTGGTGGGATACAGACAATGCTTCTTGGAATGATACAGAACAGTGGTGTAGTGAGATATAGACAGAGTCACTGGGAATAATACAGAACAGTGGAGTGGTGGGATATAGACAATGCTTCTGGGAATGATACAGAACAGTGGAGTAGTGAGATGTCGACAGAGTCACTGGGAATAATACAGAACAGTGGATTGGTGGGATATAGACAGTGTCATTGGGAATAATACAGAACAGTGGAGTAGTGGGATATAGACAATGCTTCTGGGAATAATACAGAACACTGGAGTGGTGAGATATAGACAGGGTCATTGGGAATAATACAGAACAGTGGAGTAGTGAGATATAGACAATGCTTCTGGGAATGATACAGAACAGTGGAGTGGTGAGATATAGACAGTGTCATTGGGAATAATACAGAACAGTGGAGTAGTGGGATATAGACAATGCTTCTGGGAATAATACAGAACACTGGAGTGGTGAGATATAGACAGTGTCATTGGGAATAATACAGAACAGTGGAGTAGTGAGATATAGACAGGGTCATTGGGAATAATACAGAACAGTGGAGTAGTGGGATATAGACAGTGTCATTGGGAATAATACAGAACAGTGTAGTGAGATATAGACAATGCTTCTGGGAATGATACAGAACACTGGAGTGGTGAGATATAGACAGTGTCATTGGGAATAATACAGAACAGTGGAGGAGTGAGATATGGACAGGGTCATTGGGAATATTACAGAACAGTGGGGTAGTGGGGTATAGACAGTTTCATTGGGAATAATACAGAACAGTGGAGTAGTGAGATATAGACAATGCTTCTGGGAATAATACAGAACAGTGGAGTGGTGAGATATAGACAATGCTTCTGGGAATAATACAGAACGCTGGAGTGGTGGGCTATAGACAGTGTCATCGGGAATAATACAGAACAGTGGAGTGGTCGGATATAGACAATGCTTCTGGGAATGATACAGAACAGTGGAGTAGTGAGATATAGACAATGCTTCTGGGAATAATACAGAACACTGGAGTGGTGAGATATAGACAGGGTCATTGGGAAAAATACAGAACAGTGGAGTGGTGGGATATAGACAATGCTTCTGGGAATAATACAGAACACTGGAGTGGTGAGATATAGACAGGGTCATTGGGAATAATACAGAACAGTGGAGTGGTGGGATATAGACAATGCTTCTGGGAATGATACAGAACAGTGGAGTAGTGAGATATAGACAGTGTCATTGGGAATAATACAGAACACTGGAGTGGTGAGATATAGACAGGGTCATTGGGAATAATACAGAACACTGGAGTGGTGGGATATAGACAATGCTTCTGGGCATGATACAGAACACTGGAGTGGTGAGATATAGAAAGGGTCATTGGGAATAATACAGAACAGTGGAGTAGTGAGATATAGACAATGCTTCTGGGAATGGTACAGAACAGTGGAGTGGTGAGATATAGACAGTGTCATTGGGAATAATACAGAACAGTGGAGTAGTGGGATATAGACAATGCTTCTGGGAATAATACAGAACACTGGAGTGGTGAGATATAGACAGTGTCATTGGGAATAATACAGAACAGTGGAGTAGTGAGATATAGACAGGGTCATTGGGAATAATACAGAACAGTGGAGTGGTGGGATACAGACAATGCTTCTGGGAATGATACAGAACAGTGGTGTAGTGAGATATAGACAGAGTCACTGGGAATAATACAGAACAGTGGAGTGGTGGGATATAGACAATGCTTCTGGGAATGATACAGAACAGTGGAGTAGTGAGATGTCGACAGAGTCACTGGGAATAATACAGAACAGTGGATTGGTGGGATATAGACAGTGTCATTGGGAATAATACAGAACAGTGGAGTAGTGGGATATAGACAATGCTTCTGGGAATGGTACAGAACAGTGGAGTGGTGAGATATAGACAGTGTCATTGGGAATAATACAGAACAGTGGAGCAGTGAGATATAGACAATGCTTCTGGGAATGGTACAGAACAGTGGAGTGGTGAGATATAGACAGTGTCATTGGGAATAATACAGAACAGTGGAGTATTGGGATATAGACAATGCTTCTGGGAATAATACAGAACACTGGAGTGGTGAGATATAGACAGTGTCATTGGGAATAATACAGAACAGTGGAGTAGTGGGATATAGACAGTTTCATTGGGAATAATACAGAACAGTGGAGTAGTGAGATATAGACAATGCTTCTGGGAATAATACAGAACAGTGGAGTAGTGAGATATAGACAATGCTTCTGGGAATAATACAGAACGCTGGAGTGGTGGGCTATAGACAGTGTCATTGGGAATAATACAGAACAGTGGAGTGGTCGGATATAGACAATGCTTCTGGGAATGATACAGAACAGTGGAGTAGTGAGATATAGACAATGCTTCTGGGAATAATACAGAACACTGGAGTGGTGAGATATAGACAGGGTCATTGGGAATAATACAGAACACTGGAGTGGTGGGATATAGACAATGCTTCTGGGAATGATACAGAACAGTGGATTAGTGAGATACAGGCAATGCTTGTGGGAATAATACAGAACACTGGAGTGGTGAGATATAGACAGGGTCATTGGGAATAATACAGAACACTGGAGTGGTGGGATATAGACAATGCTTCTGGGCATGATACAGAACACTGGAGTGGTGAGATATAGACAGGGTCATTGGGAATAATACAGAACAGTGGAGTAGTGAGATATAGACAATGCTTCTGGGAATGGTACAGAACAGTGGAGTGGTGAGATATAGACAGTGTCATTGGGAATAATACAGAACAGTGGAGTAGTGGGATATAGACAATGCTTCTGGGAATAATACAGAACACTGGAGTGGTGAGATATAGACAGTGTCATTGGGAATAATACAGAACAGTGGAGTAGTGAGATATAGACAGTGTCATTTGGAATAATACAGAACAGTGGAGGAGTGAGATATGGACAGGGTCATTGGGAATAATACAGAACAGTGGAGTAGTGGGATATAGACAGTTTCATTGGGAATAATACAGAACAGTGGAGTAGTAGATATAGACAATGCTTCTGGGAATAATACAGAACAGTGGAGTAGTGAGATATAGACAATGCTTCTGGGAATAATACAGAACGCTGGAGTGGTGGGCTATAGACAGTGTCATTGGGAATAATACAGAACAGTGGAGTGGTCGGATATAGACAATGCTTCTGGGAATGATACAGAACAGTGGAGTAGTGAGATATAGACAATGCTTCTGGGAATAATACAGAACACTGGAGTGGTGAGATATAGACAGGGTCATTGGGAATAATACAGAACAGTGGAGTGGTGGGATATAGACAATGCTTCTGGGAATAATACAGAACATTGGAGTGGTGGGACATAGACAGTGTCATTGGGAATAATACAGAACACTGGAGTGGTGAGATATAGACAGTGTCATTGGGAATAATACAGAACAGTGGAGTGGTGGGATACAGACAATGCTTCTTGGAATGATACAGAACAGTGGTGTAGTGAGATATAGACAGAGTCACTGGGAATAATACAGAACAGTGGAGTGGTGGGATATAGACAATGCTTCTGGGAATGATACAGAACAGTGGAGTAGTGAGATGTCGACAGAGTCACTGGGAATAATACAGAACAGTGGATTGGTGGGATATAGACAGTGTCATTGGGAATAATACAGAACAGTGGAGTAGTGGGATATAGACAATGCTTCTGGGAATAATACAGAACACTGGAGTGGTGAGATATAGACAGGGTCATTGGGAATAATACAGAACAGTGGAGTAGTGAGATATAGACAATGCTTCTGGGAATGATACAGAACAGTGGAGTGGTGAGATATAGACAGTGTCATTGGGAATAATACAGAACAGTGGAGTAGTGGGATATAGACAATGCTTCTGGGAATAATACAGAACACTGGAGTGGTGAGATATAGACAGTGTCATTGGGAATAATACAGAACAGTGGAGTAGTGAGATATAGACAGGGTCATTGGGAATAATACAGAACAGTGGAGTAGTGGGATATAGACAGTGTCATTGGGAATAATACAGAACAGTGTAGTGAGATATAGACAATGCTTCTGGGAATGATACAGAACACTGGAGTGGTGAGATATAGACAGTGTCATTGGGAATAATACAGAACAGTGGAGGAGTGAGATATGGACAGGGTCATTGGGATTAATACAGAACAGTGGGGTAGTGGGGTATAGACAGTTTCATTGGGAATAATACAGAACAGTGGAGTAGTGAGATATAGACAATGCTTCTGGGAATAATACAGAACAGTGGAGTGGTGAGATATAGACAATGCTTCTGGGAATAATACAGAACGCTGGAGTGGTGGGCTATAGACAGTGTCATCGGGAATAATACAGAACAGTGGAGTGGTCGGATATAGACAATGCTTCTGGGAATGATACAGAACAGTGGAGTAGTGAGATATAGACAATGCTTCTGGGAATAATACAGAACACTGGAGTGGTGAGATATAGACAGGGTCATTGGGAAAAATACAGAACAGTGGAGTGGTGGGATATAGACAATGCTTCTGGGAATAATACAGAACACTGGAGTGGTGAGATATAGACAGGGTCATTGGGAATAATACAGAACAGTGGAGTGGTGGGATATAGACAATGCTTCTGGGAATGATACAGAACAGTGGAGTAGTGAGATATAGACAGTGTCATTGGGAATAATACAGAACAGTGGAGTGGTGGGATATAGACAGGGTCATTGGGAATAATACAGAACAGTGGAGTAGTGGGATATAGACAATGCTTCTGGGAATGATACGGAACAGTGGAGTAGTGAGATATAGACAATGCTTCTGGGAATAATACAGAACAGTGGAGCAGTGAGATATAGACAGTGTCATTGGGAATAATACAGAACAGTGGAGTGGTGGGAAATAGACAATGCTTCTGGAAATGATACAGAACACTGGAGTGGTGAGATATAGACAATGCTTCTGGGAATGATACAGAACAGTGGAGTAGTGGGATATAGACAGTGTCATTGGGAATAATACAGAACAGTGGAGTAGTGGGATATAGACAATGCTTCTGGGAATGATACAGAACACTGGAGTAGTGGGATATAGACAGAGTCACTGGGAATAATACAGAACAGTGGAGTGGTGGGATATAGACAATGCTTCTGGGAATGATACAGAACACTGGAGTGGTGAGATATAGACAGTATCATTGGGAATAATACAGAACAGTGGAGTGGTGGGATATGGACAGGGTCATTGGGAATAATACAGAACAGTGGAGTAGTGAGATATAGACAATGCTTCTGGGAATGATACAGAACACTGGAGTGGTGAGATATAGACAGGGTCACTGGGAATAATACAGAACAGTGGAGTGGTGGGATATAGACAGAGTCACTGGGAATAATACAGAACAGTGGAGTGGTGGGATATAGACAATGCTTGTGGGAATAATACAGAACACTGGAGTGGTGAGATATAGACAGAGTCACTGGGAATAATACAGAACAGTGGAGTGGTGGGATATAGACAGAGTCACTGGGAATAATACAGAACAGTGGAGTGGTGGGATATAGACAGTGTCATTGGGAATAATACAGAACAGTGGAGTAGTGGGATATAGACAGTTTCATTGGGAATAATACAGAACAGTGGAGTGGTGGGATATAGACAATGCTTCTGGGAATGATACAGCACAGTGGAGTAGTGAGATGTCGACAGAGTCACTGGGAATAATACAGAACAGTGGATTGGTGGGATATAGACAGTGTCATTGGGAATAATACAGAACAGTGGAGTAGTGAGATATAGACAATGCTTCTGGGAATGGTACAGAACAGTGGAGTGGTGAGATATAGACAGTGTCATTGGGAATAATACAGAACAGTGGAGTAGTGGGATATAGACAATGCTTCTGGGAATAATACAGAACACTGGAGTGGTGAGATATAGACAGTGTCATTGGGAATAATACAGAACAGTGGAGTAGTGAGATATAGACAATGCTTCTGGGAATGATACAGAACAGTGGAGTGGTGAGATATAGACAGTGTCATTGGGAATAATACAGAACAGTGGAGTAGTGGGATATAGACAGTGTCATTGGGAATAATACAGAACAGTGGAGTAGTGGGATATAGACAGTGTCATTGGGAATAATACAGAACAGTGGAGTAGTGGGATATAGACAGTGTCATTGGGAATAATACAGAACAGTGGAGTAGTGGGATATAGACAGGGTCATTGGGAATAATACAGAACAGTGGAGTAGTGGGATATAGACAGTGTCATTGGGAATAATACAGAACAGTGTCGTGAGATATAGACAATGCTTCTGGGAATGATGCAGAACAGTGGAGTGGTGAGATATAGACAATGTCATTGGGTATAATACAGAACAGTGGAGGAGTGAGATATGGACAGGGTCATTGGGAATAATACAGAACAGTGGAGTAGTGGGATATAGACAGTTTCATTGGGAATAATACAGAACAGTGGAGTAGTGAGATATAGACAATGCTTCTGGGAATAATACAGAACAGTGGAGTCGTGAGATATAGACAATGCTTCTGGGAATAATACAGAACGCTGGAGTGGTGGGCTATAGACAGTGTCATTGGGAATAATACAGAACAGTGGAGTGGTCGGATATAGACAATGCTTATGGGAATGATACAGAACAGTGGAGTAGTGAAATATAGACAATGCTTCTGGGAATAATACAGAACACTGGAGTGGTGGGATATAGACAGGGTCATTGGGAATAATACAGAACAGTGGAGTGGTGGGATATAGACAATGCTTCTGGGAATAATACAGAACACTGGAGTGGTGAGATATAGACAGTGTCATTGGGAATAATACAGAACAGTGGAGTGGTGGGATATAGACAATGCTTCTGGGAATAATACAGAACACTGAGTGGTGAGATATAGACAATGCTTCTGGGAATGATACAGAACAGTGGAGTAGTGAGATATAGACAGAGTCACTGGGAATAATACAGAACAGTGGAGTGGTGGGATATAGACAGAGTCACTGGGAATAATACAGAACAGTGGAGTGGTGGGATATAGACACGGTCATTGGGAATAATACAGAACACTGGAGTGGTGGGATATAGACAATGCTTGTGGGAATGATACAGAACAGTGGAGTAGTGACATATGGACAATGCTTCTGGGAATAATACAGAACAGTGGAGTAGTGAGATATAGACAGGGTCATTGGGAATAATACAGAACAGTGGAGTGGTGGGATATAGACAATGCTTCTGGGAATGATACAGAACAGTGGAGTCGTGAGATATAGACAGTGTCATTGGGAATAATACAGAACAGTGGAGTGGTGGGATATAGACAGGGTCATTGGGAATAATACAGAACAGTGGAGTAGTGGGATATAGACAATGCTTCTGGGAATGATACAGAACAGTGGAGTAGTGAGATATAGACAATGCTTTTGGGAATAATACAGAACAGTGGAGTAGTGAGATATAGACAGTGTCATTGGGAATAATACAGAACACTGGAGTGGTGGGAAATAGACAATGCTTCTGGGAATGATACAGAACACTGGAGTGGTGAGATATAGACAGTGTCATTGGGAATAATACAGAACAGTGGAGTAGTGGGATATAGACAATGCTTCTGGGAATAATACAGAACACTGGAGTGGTGAGATATAGACAGTGTCATTGGGAATAATACAGAACAGTGGAGTAGTGAGATATAGACAATGCTTCTGGGAATGATACAGAACAGTGGAGTGGTGAGATATAGACAGTGTCATTGGGAATAATACAGAACAGTGGAGTAGTGGGATATAGACAGTGTCATTGGGAATAATACAGAACAGTGGAGTAGTGGGATATAGACAGTGTCATTGGGAATAATACAGAACAGTGGAGTAGTGGGATATAGACAGTGTCATTGGGAATAATACAGAACAGTGGAGTAGTGGGATATAGACAGGGTCATTGGGAATAATACAGAACAGTGGAGTAGTGGGATATAGACAGTGTCATTGGGAATAATACAGAACAGTGTCGTGAGATATAGACAATGCTTCTGGGAATGATGCAGAACAGTGGAGTGGTGAGATATAGACAATGTCATTGGGTATAATACAGAACAGTGGAGGAGTGAGATATGGACAGGGTCATTGGGAATAATACAGAACAGTGGAGTAGTGGGATATAGACAGTTTCATTGGGAATAATACAGAACAGTGGAGTAGTGGGATATAGACAATGCTTCTGGGAATAATACAGAACACTGGAGTGGTGAGATATAGACAGTGTCATTGGGAATAATACAGAACAGTGGAGTAGTGAGATATAGACAATGCTTCTGGGAATGATACAGAACAGTGGAGTGGTGAGATATAGACAGTGTCATTGGGAATAATACAGAACAGTGGAGTAGTGGGATATAGACAGTGTCATTGGGAATAATACAGAACAGTGGAGTAGTGGGATATAGACAGTGTCATTGGGAATAATACAGAACAGTGGAGTAGTGGGATATAGACAGTGTCATTGGGAATAATACAGAACAGTGGAGTAGTGGGATATAGACAGGGTCATTGGGAATAATACAGAACAGTGGAGTAGTGGGATATAGACAGTGTCATTGGGAATAATACAGAACAGTGTCGTGAGATATAGACAATGCTTCTGGGAATGATGCAGAACAGTGGAGTGGTGAGATATAGACAATGTCATTGGGTATAATACAGAACAGTGGAGGAGTGAGATATGGACAGGGTCATTGGGAATAATACAGAACAGTGGAGTAGTGGGATATAGACAGTTTCATTGGGAATAATACAGAACAGTGGAGTAGTGAGATATAGACAATGCTTCTGGGAATAATACAGAACAGTGGAGTCGTGAGATATAGACAATGCTTCTGGGAATAATACAGAACGCTGGAGTGGTGGGCTATAGACAGTGTCATTGGGAATAATACAGAACAGTGGAGTGGTCGGATATAGACAATGCTTATGGGAATGATACAGAACAGTGGAGTAGTGAAATATAGACAATGCTTCTGGGAATAATACAGAACACTGGAGTGGTGGGATATAGACAGGGTCATTGGGAATAATACAGAACAGTGGAGTGGTGGGATATAGACAATGCTTCTGGGAATAATACAGAACACTGGAGTGGTGAGATATAGACAGTGTCATTGGGAATAATACAGAACAGTGGAGTGGTGGGATATAGACAATGCTTCTGGGAATAATACAGAACACTGAGTGGTGAGATATAGACAATGCTTCTGGGAATGATACAGAACAGTGGAGTAGTGAGATATAGACAGAGTCACTGGGAATAATACAGAACAGTGGAGTGGTGGGATATAGACAGAGTCACTGGGAATAATACAGAACAGTGGAGTGGTGGGATATAGACACGGTCATTGGGAATAATACAGAACACTGGAGTGGTGGGATATAGACAATGCTTGTGGGAATGATACAGAACAGTGGAGTAGTGACATATGGACAATGCTTCTGGGAATAATACAGAACAGTGGAGTAGTGAGATATAGACAGGGTCATTGGGAATAATACAGAACAGTGGAGTGGTGGGATATAGACAATGCTTCTGGGAATGATACAGAACAGTGGAGTCGTGAGATATAGACAGTGTCATTGGGAATAATACAGAACAGTGGAGTGGTGGGATATAGACAGGGTCATTGGGAATAATACAGAACAGTGGAGTAGTGGGATATAGACAATGCTTCTGGGAATGATACAGAACAGTGGAGTAGTGAGATATAGACAATGCTTTTGGGAATAATACAGAACAGTGGAGTAGTGAGATATAGACAGTGTCATTGGGAATAATACAGAACACTGGAGTGGTGGGAAATAGACAATGCTTCTGGGAATGATACAGAACACTGGAGTGGTGAGATATAGACAGGGTCATTGGGAATAATACAGAACAGTGGAGTAGTGGGATATAGACAGTGTCATTGGGAATAATACAGAACAGTGGAGTAGTGGGATATAGACAATGCTTCTGGGAATGATACAGAACACTGGAGTAGTGGGATATAGACAGAGTCACTGGGAATAATACAGAACAGTGGGGTGCTGGGATATAGACAATGCTTCTGGGAATGATACAGAACACTGGAGTGGTGAGATATAGACAGTGTCATTGGGAATAATACAGAACAGTGGAGTGGTGGGATATAGACAGGGTCATTGGGAATAATACAGAACAGTGGAGTAGTGAGATATAGACAATGCTTCTGGGAATGACACAGAACACTGGAGTGGTGAGATATAGACAGGGTCACTGGGAATAATACAGAACAGTGGAGTGGTGGGATATAGACAGAGTCACTGGGAATAATACAGAACAGTGGAGTGGTGGGATATAGACAATGCTTGTGGGAATAATACAGAACACTGGAGTGGTGAGATATAGACAGAGTCACTGGGAATAATACAGAACAGTGTAGTGGTGGGATATAGACAGAGTCACTGGGAATAATACAGAACAGTGGAGTGGTGGGATATAGACAGTGTCATTGGGAATAATACAGAACAGTGGAGTAGTGGGATATGGACAATGCTTCTGGGAATGATACAGAACACTGGAGTGGTGAGATATAGACAGGGTCATTGGGAATAATACAGAACAGTGGAGTGGTGGGATATAGACAATGCTTGTGGGAATAATACAGAACACTGGAGTGGTGAGATATAGACAGGGTCATTGGGAATAATACAGAACACTGGAGTGGTGGGATATAGACAATGCTTCTGGGAATGATGCAGAACAGTGGAGTGGTGAGATCTAGACAGGGTCATTGGGAATAATACAGAACAGTGGAGTGGTGGGACATAGACAGTGTCATTGGGAATAATACAGAACATTGGAGTGGTGGGACATAGACAGTGTCATTGGGAATAATACAGAACACTGGAGTGGTGAGATATAGACAGCGTCATTGGGAATAATACAGAACACTGGAGTGGTGAGAAATAGACAGTGTCATTGGGAATAATACAGAACACTGGAGTGGTGAGATATAGACAGCGTCATTGGGAATAATAAAGAACACTGGAGTGGTCAGATATAGACAGTGTCATTGGGAATAATACAGAACACTGGAGTGTTGAGATATAGACAGCGTCATTGGGAATAATACAGAACATTGGAGTGGTGGGACATAGACAGTGTCATTGGGAATAATACAGAACACTGGAGTGGTGAGATATAGACAGTGTCATTGGGAATAATACAGAACACTGGAGTGGTGAGATATAGACAGTGTCATTGGGAATAATACAGAACAGTGGAGTGGTGGGATATAGACAGAGTCATTGGGAATAATACAGAACAGTGGAGTGGTGGGATATAGACAATGCTTCTGGGAATGATACAGAACAGTGGTGTAGTGAGATATAGACAGAGTCACTGGGAATAATACAGAACAGTGGAGTGGTGGGATATAGACAATGCTTCTGGGAATGATACAGAACAGTGGAGTAGTGAGATGTAGACAGAGTCACTGGGAATAATACAGAACAGTGGATTGGTGGGATATAGACAGTGTCATTGGGAATAATACAGAACAGTGGAGTAGTGGGATATAGACAATGCTTCTGGGAATAATACAGAACACTGGAGTGGTGAGATATAGACAGTGTCATTGGGAATAATACAGAACAGTGGAGTAGTGAGATATAGACAATGCTTCTGGGAATGATACAGAACAGTGGAGTGGTGAGATATAGGCAGTGTCATTGGGAATAATACAGAACAGTGGAGTAGTGGGATATAGACAATGCTTCTGGGAATAATACAGAACACTGGAGTGGTGAGATATAGACAGTGTCATTGGGAATAAAACAGAACAGTGGAGTAGTGAGATATAGACAGGGTCATTGGGAATAATACAGAACAGTGGAGTGGTGAGATATAGACAATGCTTCTGGGAATGATACAGAACAGTGGAGTGGTGAGATATAGACAGTGTCATTGGGAATAATACAGAACAGTGGAGTAGTGGGATATAGACAATGCTTCTGGGAATGATACAGAACACTGGAGTGGTGAGATATAGACAGTGTCATTGGGAATAATACAGAACAGTGGAGTAGTGAGATATAGACAGGGTCATTGGGAATAATACAGAACACTGGAGTGGTGAGATATAGACATTGTCATTGGGAATATTACAGAACAGTGGAGTAGTGGGATATAGACAGTGTCATTGGGAATAATACAGAACAGTGTAGTGAGATATAGACAATGCTTCTGGGAATGATACAGAACAGTGGAGTAGTGAGATATAGACAGTGTCATTGGGAATAATACAGAACACTGGAGTGGTGAGATATAGACAGCGTCATTTTGAATAATACAGAACATTGGAGTGGTGGGACATAGACAGTGTCATTGGGAATAATACAGAACACTGGAGTGGTGAGATATAGACAGTGTCATTGGGAATAATACAGAACACTGGAGTGGTGAGATATAGACAGTGTCATTGGGAATAATACAGAACAGTGGATTGGTGGGATATAGACAGTGTCATTGGGAATAATACAGAACAGTGGAGTGGTGGGATATAGACAATGCTTCTGGGAATGATACAGAACAATGGTGTAGTGAGATATCGACAGAGTCACTGGGAATAATACAGAACAGTGGAGTGGTGGGATATAGACAATGCTTCTGGGAATGATACAGAACAGTGGAGTGGTGAGATATAGACAATGCTTCTGGGAATGATACAGAACACTGGAGTGGTGGGATATAGACAGTGTCATTGGGAATAATACAGAAGAGTGGAGTGGTGGGATATAGGCAATGCTTGTGGGAATAATACAGAACACTGGAGTGGTGAGAAAGAGACAGGGTCATTGGGAATAATACAGAACAGTGGAGTGGTGGGATATAGACAATGCTTCTGGGAATGATACAGAACAGTGGAGTAGTGAGATGTAGGCAATGCTTGTGGGAATAATACAGAACACTGGAGTGGTGAGATATAGACAGGGTCATTGGGAATAATACAGAACAGTGGAGTGGTGGGATATAGACAATGCTTCTGGGAATGATACAGAACAGTGGAGTAGTGAGATGTAGACAATGCTTGTGGGAATAATACAGAACACTGGAGTGGTGAGATATAGACAGTGTCATTGGGAATAATACAGAACAGTGGAGTGGTGGGAGATAGACAATGCTTCTGGGAATGATACAGAACACTGGAGTGGTGAGAAATAGACAGTGTCATTGGGAATGATACAGAACACTGGAGTGGTGGGATATAGACAGGGTCATTGGGAATAATACAGAACACTGGAGTGGTGGGATATAGACAATGCTTCTGGGAATGATACAGAACAGTGGAGTAGTGAGATATAGGCAATGCTTGTGGGAATAATACAGAACACTGGAGTGGTGAGATATCGACAGGGTCATTGGGAATAATACAGAACACTGGAGTGGTGGGATATAGACAATGCTTCTGGGAATGATACAGAACACTGGAGTGGTGAGAAATAGACAGGGTCATTGGGAATAATACAGAACAGTGGAGTGGTGGGATATAGACAATGCTTGTGGGAATAATACAGAACACTGGAGTGGTGAGATATAGACAGGGTCATTGGGAATAATACAGAACACTGGAGTGGTGGGATATAGACAATGCTTCTGGGAATGATGCAGAACAGTGGAGTGGTGAGATCTAGACAGGGTCATTGGGAATAATACAGAACAGTGGAGTGGTGGGACATAGACAGTGTCATTGGGAATAATACAGAACATTGGAGTGGTGGGACATAGACAGTGTCATTGGGAATAATACAGAACACTGGAGTGGTGAGATATAGACAGCGTCATTGGGAATAATACAGAACACTGGAGTGGTGAGAAATAGACAGTGTCATTGGGAATAATACAGAACACTGGAGTGGTGAGATATAGACAGCGTCATTGGGAATAATAAAGAACACTGGAGTGGTCAGATATAGACAGTGTCATTGGGAATAATACAGAACACTGGAGTGGTGAGATATAGACAGCGTCATTGGGAATAATACAGAACATTGGAGTGGTGGGACATAGACAGTGTCATTGGGAATAATACAGAACACTGGAGTGGTGAGATATAGACAGTGTCATTGGGAATAATACAGAACACTGGAGTGGTGAGATATAGACAGTGTCATTGGGAATAATACAGAACAGTGGAGTGGTGGGATATAGACAGAGTCATTGGGAATAATACAGAACAGTGGAGTGGTGGGATATAGACAATGCTTCTGGGAATGATACAGAACAGTGGTGTAGTGAGATATAGACAGAGTCACTGGGAATAATACAGAACAGTGGAGTGGTGGGATATAGACAATGCTTCTGGGAATGATACAGAACAGTGGAGTAGTGAGATGTAGACAGAGTCACTGGGAATAATACAGAACAGTGGATTGGTGGGATATAGACAGTGTCATTGGGAATAATACAGAACAGTGGAGTAGTGGGATATAGACAATGCTTCTGGGAATAATACAGAACACTGGAGTGGTGAGATATAGACAGTGTCATTGGGAATAATACAGAACAGTGGAGTAGTGAGATATAGACAATGCTTCTGGGAATGATACAGAACAGTGGAGTGGTGAGATATAGGCAGTGTCATTGGGAATAATACAGAACAGTGGAGTAGTGGGATATAGACAATGCTTCTGGGAATAATACAGAACACTGGAGTGGTGAGATATAGACAGTGTCATTGGGAATAATACAGAACAGTGGAGTAGTGAGATATAGACAGGGTCATTGGGAATAATACAGAACAGTGGAGTGGTGAGATATAGACAATGCTTCTGGGAATGATACAGAACAGTGGAGTGGTGAGATATAGACAGTGTCATTGGGAATAATACAGAACAGTGGAGTAGTGGGATATAGACAATGCTTCTGGGAATGATACAGAACACTGGAGTGGTGAGATATAGACAGTGTCATTGGGAATAATACAGAACAGTGGAGTAGTGAGATATAGACAGGGTCATTGGGAATAATACAGAACACTGGAGTGGTGAGATATAGACAGTGTCATTGGGAATATTACAGAACAGTGGAGTAGTGGGATATAGACAGTGTCATTGGGAATAATACAGAACAGTGTAGTGAGATATAGACAATGCTTCTGGGAATGATACAGAACAGTGGAGTGGTGAGATATAGACAGTGTCATTGGGAATAATACAGAACACTGGAGTGGTGAGATATAGACAGCGTCATTTTGAATAATACAGAACATTGGAGTGGTGGGACATAGACAGTGTCATTGGGAATAATACAGAACACTGGAGTGGTGAGATATAGACAGTGTCATTGGGAATAATACAGAACACTGGAGTGGTGAGATATAGACAGTGTCATTGGGAATAATACAGAACAGTGGATTGGTGGGATATAGACAGTGTCATTGGGAATAATACAGAACAGTGGAGTGGTGGGATATAGACAATGCTTCTGGGAATGATACAGAACAATGGTGTAGTGAGATATCGACAGAGTCACTGGGAATAATACAGAACAGTGGAGTGGTGGGATATAGACAATGCTTCTGGGAATGATACAGAACAGTGGAGTGGTGAGATATAGACAATGCTTCTGGGAATGATACAGAACACTGGAGTGGTGGGATATAGACAGTGTCATTGGGAATAATACAGAAGAGTGGAGTGGTGGGATATAGGCAATGCTTGTGGGAATAATACAGAACACTGGAGTGGTGAGAAAGAGACAGGGTCATTGGGAATAATACAGAACAGTGGAGTGGTGGGATATAGACAATGCTTCTGGGAATGATACAGAACAGTGGAGTAGTGAGATGTAGGCAATGCTTGTGGGAATAATACAGAACACTGGAGTGGTGAGATATAGACAGGGTCATTGGGAATAATACAGAACAGTGGAGTGGTGGGATATAGACAATGCTTCTGGGAATGATACAGAACAGTGGAGTAGTGAGATGTAGACAATGCTTGTGGGAATAATACAGAACACTGGAGTGGTGAGATATAGACAGTGTCATTGGGAATAATACAGAACAGTGGAGTGGTGAGAAATAGACAGGGTCATTGGGAATAATACAGAACAGTGGAGTGGTGGGATATAGACAATGCTTCTGGGAATGATACAGAACACTGGAGTGGTGAGATATAGACAATGCTTGTGGGAATGATACAGAACACTGGAGTGGTTGGATATAGACAGTGTCATTGGGAATAATACAGAACAGTGGAGTGGTGGGATATAGGCAATGCTTGTGGGAATAATACAGAACACTGGAGTGGTGAGATATAGACAGGGTCATTGGGAATAATACAGAACAGTGGAGTGGTGGGATATAGACAATGCTTCTGGGAATGATACAGAACAGTGGAGTAGTGAGATGTAGGCAATGCTTGTGGGAATAATACAGAACACTGGAGTGGTGAGATATAGACAGGGTCATTGGGAATAATACAGAACAGTGGAGTGGTGGGATATTGCCAATGCTTGTGTGAATAATACAGAACACTGGAGTGGTGAGATATAGACAGAGTCACTGGGAATAATACAGAACAGTGGAATGGTGGTATATCGACAGAATCACTGGGAATAATACAGAACAGTGGAGTGGTGGGATATAGACAGTGTCATTGGGAATAATACAGAACAGTGGAGTGGTGGGATATAGACAGTGTCATTG